>NC_064618.1:346836544-347127292 GCF_023898315.1 Schistocerca nitens | reverse complement strand
GAGTGCCCTCAGAGAGCGCCCCCACAAGGAAGGAGCGGGCCGTAGGAGACGCTGGTAATCATGGGCGATACTTCGGCAATGGTTTCCTCTACGTCTACAATTTCTGCTCAAAACCGAAAGTAAATGAGTCTCAGCCACGGACAATTCTTCCATCAGGGCACAGTTCCTTGTTGTTTCTCTGTCGGACGAAGGTCAAGACTTCTCAACAGTCGAACTTTTCACTATTCAAAAAGGTGTCGACGCTACTGCAGATCCTGTTAGTCTTGTTCCCGATTACGAAATGGCGCCTTGTTGTTAGAAACAGTCAGTGCCTTCCAGGCACAAAAATTGCTGCTTACTTCACTGCTACACCACCTTCGCTGTCCGGGTAGAAGTGCACCACACTTTAAATTCATCATGCGGCGGTCGTTTATACACGCTCCCTCGACGGATTGACCGACGAGGAAATTCAACACTACCTGCCTGACCAGGGCGTAACGGCTGTTCCTCGAGTCATGAAAAGGGTTGACACGAACATCATTCCAACCCACACTGTCTTCTTGACATTTGACAAAGTTCAACTCCCATCCAAAATCAAAGCAGGCTATGAGATAATTTCCGTTCGCCCTTACGTCCCAAACCCTACGCGTTGCTTATCGGTGTCAGCGGTTCAATCATACCAGCCAGTCCTGTTCCAATCCGGCCAAATGTGTTACGTGTGGCAAGGATGCCCATGAGGGTGCTTGTCCACCTCCATCCCCTCGTTGCATCAACTGTATGGGTGACCACGCAGCTTCCTCTAGAGATCTCCCCATTTTTGAAGACGAAAAGCTCATTCAGGAAATCAGAGTGAAGTAAAGGTGTCGATCTTTGCTGCTCGAAAATTATTCGTCAATCGAAAGCCCACTGTGCCTCAGACAGGTAAATACAGCACTGTCCTTGCTTCTCCTCGGCCAACAAAGGAGTCGGCCACGCAGACTCGTGACCTCACCTTTAGTGCCACAGTCGCCAGATCTGCCAGCGCAAAGATCGCCCGTTCAACTTCCCCACTTTCGCCTGCTCACTCTATGGCCCACACTTCATCGGGTTCTGCTAAATCTCGAGCCCAAAAGTCAGTCACCCGGACTTCCAAAAAAGAGCCTACTCGTGAAGATTTTTTACTTACCCCAACTTCACAACCATCGGTTCCTCCTTCATCTAAACATCCTGTTTCACCTTCCTCTTAGCTATGATTGCTGTATCAGCAGCAAAGGCCAGACGTTATACATTGACGGTTCTATCCTTGGCTCCACAAATTTACCCCACTGAGTCCTTTGTCCCACGTCCTGATTGTTCTCCGAAACAGGACATCTCCCTGTCCCACTCCTGGCTTGATTTCGAATGGTCCGGAGATGTCTCCCACAAACTTCACTTACTTCACTTTGAATATTACATCTGTTAATGTTCCCTGGATTAGATTTTTCGTCTTGCTGTTCACCTTCACTTCTTTCAGTGTGCTGAAGAGAGTTTATCCGAGGAGTCGTAGGCCTTCTTGATATTACTGTGATGTTCCTGGACATTATTTTTCTTAATATTTTTCTTGTGCACTAGTTCTGTTCACTGGATGATCTTCCTTCTTTCTGAATTGAGGCTCTACCCGATTTCACAGGAATTTGGATAGAATTTTGAATGCCACAGGCAGTAGCAATATTCCTCTGTAATTACTACGGTCCGTTTTGTCTCCTTTCTTGTGGAGTGGGTGTATTATGGTTGACTACCACTCTTCCGGTAAATTTTCTGTTTTGGAGATGCGTTCGATGACTGTGTATTTTGGGTGTAATGTTCTCACGGTGTAATTTCCCTGTTTCCGCAATCTGTCCAGATTCTCCATGTGCTGCTATTTTACAATGATATTATTTTCAGGATCCCTTCGTATGTTATGGGTTTTGAATTGAGATTAGGTTCTGGCATTTCGAAATGTAGCCTTTGCATCGGTTTTTCAGTTTAGTAGGACGTAGAACTATTGCGCTTATATTTCAGTTCTATCTAGAGTTTATCTCCAGTGTTCCGTCTTGTCTTTTGAAGCGTAAGTTCGTTGGCTGACATCCAGTCACATATTCCCTGACTTGTGTAAAAATTTCGTGTGTTTTTGTTGGAGTACTCTTGTATCTCTTTATTGTTTTTCGTAACCTCTTTTTTTTCCTCTACGGATTATTTTCGGACTGGTCTCCTGTATTCTGTCGATTTCTTCCGCTTTTCAGATCTTCTCGCTTAAATTTTTTACAGGCTTGTATTCTGTCTTGTATTGTTCCGTCACATGTCATTTCAACTACTTACGTTTCTTTATCTCGTTGGTTTGCCCAATATTATGAGTTCCTTCATTTTTTCTGACAGTTCCACCCAGTCATTACTGTCGATTTTCTTAATGTTTTTTTCTGTTATTTCCTTTTTACTTAAATGTAGGTACTCTGGGTCTGTTCTGAAAGTTCTGTTGGTCCTCTTAATTTGTTGGATACAAATTTCGCTCAGGGCCAACCTGGAGCGCCGAGGCGTGCATTTCATCCGGCGAGTCCAGCACGGCCCCAAAGCCCGTCGCATCGACACCGGGGCCTTTATCCTCGACTTCGAGGGTGACGTTCTCCCAGAGAAGGTAAAGGTGGTGTGCTACCAGTGCGACGTGCGACCTTACGTCCCGCCTCCTATGCGCTGCTTTCGGTGTTTGCGTTTTGGGCACATGTCACGGTGTGAGGCTGAGCCCCTTTGTGGCGATTGTGGACGTCCTCTTCGTGAGGAACATACATGCACCCCACCACCTCGGTGCGTCAATTGTCCTGGCATCCACTCGCCTAGATCTTTAGACTGCCCCGCGTATCAGAAGGAGAAGAAGATTCAAGAACTCAAAACTTTGGATCGTCTCTCTTATTCTGAGGCCAGGAAGAAGTATGACCGCCTCCATCCCGTGACGTTGACAACTTCGTTTGCCTCAGTCGTGTCCACTCATTCCACAGTATCCTCACCCCTATCCTGTCCCCCCTCCACCTCCTCACCCCATCCGGGGTCTATGCCTCCGAATCCCAAATCCCTCCCTTCCAAATCCTCCTCCCCCGCAGCCCCCGCCCCCTCTGCCCCAGGGGCCACCCTTCCTCCTCCTCCCCCCCCCCCCACGCCGCCTTCGAAGCAATCCTCTTCTCAGGCGTCCATCGGGGAAACGTTTCGGACCCTGGCTTCCGAGGTCCGGCGTTCCAAAACGGACCCCGCGCGTGAGGACCTTCTTCGGGTCCAGCCCACCATCCCTGTGCCTCCTCGGACTTCCAAGAAGGCCTCCAAGAAGTAGTCTCTATCCCCCTCTCCACCCCGGCGCGTTTCGTCTGACGCTCCATCCGTGAGTCACTGCTCCCGGCCGTCCTCAGTTTCGCCGGGATGCTCTGCTGCCAGGCGCTCAGCTGGCCTCCCGTCAGCAAATGATGCTGCCGCTCCTACGCAACCCGGGACAGCGGCCGCAGCTGGCGACGATTCGATGGAACAGGATCCGCCTGAGGTGACCAGCTCTTCACCCGTCTCGTTCCCCCCTTTTTTCTGACTAGCGATAGCCTTCTTACATTGTAACATAAGAGGTATTCGATCTAATCAGGAGGAATTACAACTGCTCCTCCGCCTGCACTGTCCGCTCGTCCTTGGTCTCCAGGAAACCAAGTTGCGCCCGACTGACCGTATTGCCTTTACCCACTATACCTCGGAGCGGTATGACCTCACCCCTGTGGACGGTATTCCAGCTCATGGTGGGGTCATGTGGCTCGTTCGGGACGATGTCTATTACCATCCCATCGACCACCCCAATCCAAGCAATAGCTCTCCGTATTACTCTTTCTGCCTTCAGTTTTTCAGTTCGTACCGTCTACACTCCATCGTCATCCGCAGTTAGTCGGGCTGACATGATGCACCTGATTGTTCAGTTTCCTCCGCCGTTTTTATTGTTTGGTGACTTCAATGCCCATCATCCCCTTTGGGGCTCTCCTGCGTCCTTTAAAGAGGCTCCCTCTTGGTGGATGTCTTCAACCATCTTAATCTTGTCTGCCTCAATACTGGCGCCCCGACTTTCCTCTCGGACTCTTCTCATACCTACTCCCACTTGGACCTTCCGATCCGTTCTACCACTCTTGCCCGTCGGTTCGAGTGGTATGTCCTTTGACACCTATTCGAGCGACCACTTCCCCTGTGTCGTTCGTCTCCTGCACCACACCCCATCCCCACGTCCTTAGAGCTGGAACATACCGAAAGCTGACTGGGGACTTTACTCCTCCATGGCGACCTTTCCGGACCACGATTTTCTCAGTTGTGACAGTCAGGTCGAATACCTCACGGCTGTTATCATCAATGCTGCCGAACGTTCCATTCCTCGTACTACCTCTTCCTCACTTCGCGTTTCCGTCCCCTGGCGGAATGAGGCTTGTAGAGACGCTATCCGTGCTCGACGACGTGCTTTACGCACCTTTCGCCGCCATCCTACGTTGGCGAATTGTATTGGATACAAACGACTCCGAGCGCAATGCCGTAGAGTCATCAAAGACAGCAAAAAAGCTTGTTGGGCCTCTTTCACCAGCTTCTTTAACAGTTTTACTCCCTCTTCTGTCGTTTGGAGTGGCCTGCGCCGGCTGTCGGGCATTAAGGCCCACTCCTCGGTGCCTGGCCTGACCTCCGGTAATGAGGTCCTTGGTGATCCTGTGGCTGTCTCCAACGCCTTCGGCCGGCTTTTCGCGGAGGTTTCAAGCTCCGCCCATTACCACCCTGCCTTCCTTCCCAGGAAAGAGGCAGAAGAGGCTCGGCGACCTTCCTTCCACTCGCTGAATCTGGAAACTTATAATGCCCCTTTACTATGTGGGAACTCGAACGTGTGCTTAAACTGTCCCGGTCCTCTGCTCCGGGGCCAGATGCCATTCACGTTCAGATGATGGCACACCTTTCTCCGGCGGGCAAAAGCTTCCTTCTTCGTACCTACAATCGCGTCTGGACCGAAGGTCAGTTTCCCATGCGTTGGCGTGACTCCGTCATTGTTCCTATACCCAAACCCGGAAAGGATAGACACCTTCCTTCTAGTTACCGCCCGATTTCTCTTACAAGCTGTCTGTAAGGTGATGGAGCGCATGGTTAACGCTTGGTTAGTCTGGATTCTTGAATCTCGACAGCTACTTACCAGTGTTCAATGCGTCTTTCGTCGCCGCCGCTCCGCTGTTGACCACCTTGTGACCTTGTCGACATTCATCATGAACAACTCTTTGCGAAAGCGCCAAACGGTAGCCGTGTTCTTCGATTTGGAGAAAGTTTATGATACCTGTTGGAGAGGAGGTATCCTTCGCACTATGCACAGGTGGGGTCTATGCGGTCGCCTGCCCCTTTTTATTGATTCCTTTTTAACAGATCGAAAGTTTAGGGTAAGTGTGGGTTCGGTATTGTCAGGAGAACGGCCTCAGGGCTCCGTCTTGAGCGTAGCCCTTTTTGCCATCGCGATCAATCCAATTATGGATTGCATTCCACCTAATGTCTCAGGCTCTCTCTTTGTCGATGACTTAGCGATCTACTGCAGTGCCCAGAGAACATGCCCTCTGGAGTGCTGCCTTCAGCGTTGTCTAGACAGCCTATACTCATGGAGCATGGCAAATGGCTTCCGGTTCTCTGAAGAGAAGACGGTTTGTATTAACTTTTGGCGATATAAAGCGTTCCTTCCGCCATCCTTACATTTCGGTCCCGTTGTTCTCCCATTCGTGGAAACAACTAAGTTTCTAGGGCTCACATTGGACAGGAAACTTTGTTGGTCTCCGCATGTCTCTTATTTGGCGGCCCGTTGTACACGTTCCCTTAATGTCTTCAGAATTCTTAGTGGTTCATCTTGGGGAGCGGATCGCACTGTCCTGCTTCGTTTGTATCGGTCCATAGTCCGATCGAAGCTGGATTATGGGAGCTTCGTCTACTCGTCTGCTCGGCCATCCCTCTTATGCTGTCTCAACTCCATCCACCATCGGGGGTTACGTCTTGCGACCGGAGCCTTCTACCCTAGTCCCGTCGAGAGTCTTTATGCTGAAGCTGCCGAATTACCATTGACCTACCGGCGCGACGTACTGCTGTGTCGGTATGCCTGCCGGCTGTTGTCAATGCCCAACCACCCCTCTTATCAGTCCTTCTTCGCCGATTCTCTCGACCGTCAGTACGGGTTGTATGTGTCTGCCCTGCTGCCCCCTGGAGTCCGCTTCCGTCGCCTGCTTCGACAATTGGATTTTGCCCTCCCTACCACCTTCAGAGAGGGTGAGAGCCCGACACCACCTTGGCTTCAGGTTCCGGTTCATATTTATCTCGACCTCAGCTCGCTCCCGAAGGAGGGTACTTCGGCTGAAGTGTATTGCTCACGGTTTGTCGAACTTCGTGCACGACTTGCCAGGCACACCTTTATTTACACCGATGGCTCCAAAACTGACGATGGTGTCGGCTGTGCCTTTGTCGTCGGGGCCATCACCTTTAAATACCGGCTCCTCGACCATTGTTCCAGCTTTACGGCCGAGCTTTTTGCTCTCCATCAGGCCGTTCAGTATGCCCGCCGCCACCGCCATTCATCGTATGTACTCTGCTCTGATTCACTCAGTGCTCTTCAGAGCCTTGGAGCTCCCTATCCGGTCCATCCCTTGGTGCAACGGATCCAGCAGTCCCTCCATTCTTTCACTGATGATGGCTCTCCTGTCAGCTTTCTGTGGGTTCCCGGTCATGTAGGAGTGCCTGGGAATGAGGCTGCTGATGCTGCAGCCAAGGCTGCAGTCCTCCTGCCTCGGCCAGCCTCCCATTGTCCCGTCATCTGACGTTAGTGGGGTTTTTGTAAGAGGCTTCTGTCGTTGTGGTGGGATACTTGGTCATCCCTTCAAGGAAACAAGCTCCAGGCAGTAAAACCGTTCCCAACTGCTTGGACAACCTCCTCCCGACAATCTCGGCGAGAAGAGGTCCTTCTGACCAGGTTGCGGATTGGGCATTGCCGGTTTAGCCACCGCTACCTGCTCTCCGGTGACCCAGCCCCGCAGTGCCCTTGTGGTCAAGCATTAACAGTGCGCCATGTTTTATTGTCGTGTCCCCGCTTTAGTCAATCTCGTGTTGTCCTGTCCCTGCCATCTACTTTACCGAATATTTTAGCTGATGACGCTCGAGCAGCAGCTTGTTCTTAGTTTTATAACTTTGACTGGCTTGTCCAAAGACATCTGACTCTTTTACTTATTTTATCTGCATCTTTGTAAGGACTTTCTGGTGTCCCCCCCACCCTCCCCTTGAGTTTTACTAGATTCTATGTGCTCTAACAATTGTGACTGGGCGCTAATGACCTCAGTAGTTGAGCGCCCTTAAACCCCAACAAAAAAAAAAGACCGCGTTTTACTTTTTATCCGCCAAAGCAATATGGCGAAGGCCATTCAATTTTTAGTTTGGGACCTCTGTTTCTGTATCGTCTTTTTTAGCCCTTTTTTCACATGCCTGTTTCAGCTGTCTTCTATTATGTCAGTTGGGACTTAGGTATAGTTCTTTTTAACTCCTCTGTCTTCATGTTCTATAGTTTTGACTTGGGCGCGTATCCCCCAGTTGTTTTTTCGCCCTAAAGCAAAACAAAACCAAATAATCACCGCTACAGCAGATAAGTTATCTGGACTGGGTTGATGGTGATGTGATGAACAGACTTTTTCATTTTTGTTATTGTTGTGGCGTAACAAGCTAGCTACGCCACCTGAGAAGTAGCCGAAAGGGCACGCGTCAACTCACGCCGTCTTGCGTGAGGTCTGAAACAGGATACTTGATGGAAAGCTATAAAGAAAAGAACGGAGCTTCTTGTATACTTAACTTTAATTTCTTGTTGTACATTGCTCTTGATAATACAAGTGAGACTCTCTCCAGATATGGTTAATGGCGCCTTGCTAGGTCGTAGCCATGGACTTAGCTGAAGGCTATTCTGTCTCTCGGCAATTGAGAGAAAGGCTTCGTACGTGTAGTCGCTAGCAACGTCGTCGTACAACTGGGGCGAGTGCTCGTACGTCTCTCGAGACCTGCCTTGTGGTGGCGCTCGGTCTGCGATCCTGACAGTGGCGACACGCGGGTCCGACATGTACTAATGGACCGCGGCCGATTTAAGCTACCACCTAGCAAGTGTGGTGTCTGGCGGTGACACCACAGTTATGTCAATGGAAGCTCTTCCTTGTTCATCCATGTATGATTAGGGAGATGCGTGCTGCAGCCTCTCTGTTGGCATAGTCTTGCAATGACGAAACAAATCCACTAATTAACGTAACATTTAACCCGCAATTCTGCTGCCCATTTCACCATTGTTTGTTCGGATATGGGAGTATGGATGACAGCATCACAGGACATTACTGGCTGTCACGTCGAAGCTGACCTTTCTGTGAGTTATGACAAACGAACTACATATGTCCAATAAATGGCCTGCTTCCAGTGGTCTTGGGGTATCAGAGGTTTGATCAACATAGTCCATGATCAATGGCTGAGCTTAAGTTTCAGCTTGTATTAAGAGTATATCTCTCTTCCCAGTGACAAGAAGTTCTTAATATTGTTAACAAGCCACGTATGGAGTATCCTTTAGTTGTATTTACATACCAGATCGTTCCAATCATAACAATGGAGCAGCGCAAGTAAATTACATATCCCTCTTCACCTTTTTTGCATGCTTACTCTACCGTTATGGCTCATTCCAGTCCTCAGTCAGCAAGTGTCACAAAAAATCGGAAGCTTTCGGTTAAATAGCATATGTATTTGTCACAGCACTTACCTGCCTGCTGACTATAGACGTCGAAGTAGCAGCAACTACTCAGCTGCTGAAAGCAAGCGAGCGGTATTTGCAGAAACTGTGTGAGCCGAGCACACAATTAGCACCCAGACCATTTTAGCGATACGAGTCTGCTCTTTCTTGTGCTGGACCAAATGACATAGCATTTCTTCTCGTAGGCAGAATGTAGGTACACGGGGATTTGGAGAAATTACGTATCTGTCCCAGTCTTTAAATCGTCTTCCCTAATGTTTTGCTTTCCTCGTGACTTTTCTGCAACCAATATGTGGCATTTCTCGCCACTCGTCCGGTACGACCCTCCTCTAATGGCCATATCGTCGACGCATGTGCGACACCCCTCTTGACTGCAACAGTAGCTGAATCGGTCTTGGTCCTAGCCGAGACGCAACCTTAAGCTCCAATGCTGGTCAAATGTTCACAGTGGATTTAAAAAAGTAAGCAAGATTGCAGCCCTAGGATTGAACCTTCAGGTGATGAATGACAAATTTTGAATTGAATGCGGATGAGGGAAACGCTCATTAATAGGATAAGACGCACATTCAAATTTAACTTAATAGTGCGTTATAATCAAACCAAGACAAGTGCAAGGTAATGAAACAAAATTTTACGCTTTACTCTATATGTACAATAAAGTTACTTAAGAATTAGGGCAAGTTCCGTTGAAGCTAATATTAGGCAAAATTACGAGAGGGGTATGGAAATGATTCCGGAAGCATATCTGCTCAATTCATTGTCAGTAGTGCCTGATCACCCGTTAGTTGAAGATAAAGTGAAAAGAGTCATGGAACTTGTCTGCTGCAAATGCGTGTCCTCAACCCTGGTTGATTCTACCTCTGAACTTCCTGACTTGCCGATGCTGCATACACGCTCACCGTAATGTTTGTCACGGTGTGATGCGCTCGATGATACGGAGACAGTATGTAATCCGCTATTATGACCGCATGATGGAACTGGACGTCGCGTTGCACGTGTCGAAGTCATGCCCGATTTGCCACCGTGAAGTTGTTTCCTTTCTGGCGTGCCGGAAACGAATCACCATTCTCCCTTGTTCTGAAATCGCTTTAAATTTCTTCCCCTTCACATAGTGAGAGATCAATCAACGTCTCCTACGACCATATGACGTAACACGGCAGTTCACCAGATCAGTGCCGTTCGTGTATCTTCCACCCTCGCTATATTCCGCCAGAAAGCAGGAGGCTGGGTGAGATGTTTGTACCACACAATCCCTGCACTACCCATTCTCTTACTGTGTTAGCCGTCCGCGGAAAATATTAAGTCTACAGATGTCACTGCAGGGGTGAATTCATCACACCGCGGTTTCGTGTCCCAGAACGAGGGCTCTTTCATACAAAGCAGGCCGCGGCCGCTGTCCCAGACAATGGCCCGCGTATTGCCGGATCGTCTCTGGCGAGGCCCTTTCACTAAGCAGCTCTCCACCGTTCCATTAAGCTCGTTTTACACGAGCGACTTTCTCGTCAAAATAGACTACCCGAAGTGCGTGCGCCTTTCGTGCCTGTGTGAAAATCAGCGACCAATCACGACACGTGTCAATGACATCAGTGACCTATAGATTGTGCCGAGTGTGTTGTAAATTCCAGTGTGTGCTGTCTGACATCGAGCGTTCTAGCCTGGTAGAGCTCACAAGTATTATATAAATGGATTTCGTGTCGTCTTAATCTTTGTTACGTTGTTGCTTTGCTTTTGTGGCACATCGAAAGTTACACAAGGTCATGGTGTTTTTCCTGCTAATATGGTCTACGAGAGAGATGAAATGTCTGAAACCAAAAAGTATTTACGTTTTACAGAGAAAAAACCTACACTATGCGTAAATAAAAACTAAATAGAAAAACGTGTTTTAATGAAAATTGTTTGAACAGTTCAAAAGTGAGAATTATTGAACGAGATATTGTTATTTACTACTTAGCAATAAAACAAGATACAAAGCACAAAACAAAAAGTCGCTACTTCCTGGGTTCTGCATATTGTCTGATGTAATATTTTCTCGAGCAAATAAATGTATGTGTTCTGAAATTTTTGGATGATTCTTTCCCTATTCTTTCAGTTCTTAGGAGTGTGAACAATTTACAATACGACCTCGGACAAGAACTTCCACTATGAATTCTGCTCTGATCACTAACAAAAGCTTTTGCCATAGCTTCTTCCTACATATTGTTAGTACATTTAGATTTTCCGTAAAAACAATAGTCCCTCATCATATCAGCGTCACAACTTAGATGCCAAACTGCACAGCAGGCAGCTCTCTCAACTCCGGCAATTTCGTCGCCGACGTGTAAACAAAAATAACTCAAAACAGACGAGATCCATTACGGAAATAAAACGCCAAGGACACTGCAGTAGATGCACTTGTCTAGTCAATCGAGACAAGCCTTTCGTGTAAAAGGGGCTTTAGGTGCCCCATTTTCAGTGGTCACAGAGCTCATGGCTCTCCTCCAGATCCAGAAGGAAAACTACACAGCACCGAGTTTGAGAGGTGTAAATAATTTGGCCAACAACTGTACATAAGCATATTACATAAGTAGACCTCACAATCTACTTTGCGATCCCATTGTACAACCAAACAACGATGGTGAAGAAATAATTATGAAAAGGGACTGGCCAATTGGCATGCAGCTTTTCACACATTAAACCCTAATCTTCGTTCTTTTAGTTCATACAGCCTTAAATTGGCGGGCTTGGATTGGGGGGCTTGGATTGGCGGGCTTGGATTGGCGGGCTTGGATTGGCGGGCTTGGATTGGCGGGCTTGGATTGGCGGGCTTGGATTGGCGGGCTTGGATTGGCGGGCTTGGATTGGCGGGCTTGGATTGGCGGGCTTGGATTGGCGGGCTTGGATTGGCGGGCTTGGATTGGCGGGCTTGGATTGGCGGGCTTGGATTGGCGGGCTTGGATTGGCGGGCTTGGATTGGCGGGCTTGGATTGGCGGGCTTGGATTGGCGGGCTTGGATTGGCGGGCTTGGATTGGCGGGCTTGGATTGGCGGGCTTGGATTGGCGGGCTTGGATTGGCGGGCTTGGATTGGCGGGCTTGGATTGGCGGGCTTGGATTGGCGGGCTTGGATTGGCGGGCTTGGATTGGCGGGCTTGGATTGGCGGGCTTGGATTGGCGGGCTTGGATTGGCGGGCTTGGATTGGCGGGCTTGGATTGGCGGGCTTGGATTGGCGGGCTTGGATTGGCGGGCTTGGATTGGCGGGCTTGGATTGGCGGGCTTGGATTGGCGGGCTTGGATTGGCGGGCTTGGATTGGCGGGCTTGGATTGGCGGGCTTGGATTGGCGGGCTTGGATTGGCGGGCTTGGATTGGCGGGCTTGGATTGGCGGGCTTGGATTGGCGGGCTTGGATTGGCGGGCTTGGATTGGCGGGCTTGGATTGGCGGGCTTGGATTGGCGGGCTTGGATTGGCGGGCTTGGATTGGCGGGCTTGGATTGGCGGGCTTGGAACATTTAAATCAGTAATTACTATTCCTATTGTGGAAAATTAACTTAAAAAATGAGACTTGAACTCTAAGCAGCAACAGTGTGTTGACAGGCGCTCGCACCAATGGAGAGGGCAGACTCGTTCGCCACCACGACTACCCTGCAGCGGCAGTTCCTGTCTGCTGTGCTGGACCGCCTGTGGCCAAAGCTGGAATGGCAGGTGGCCAGCAGCGCCGTGCTGGACGTGGGCTGTGGTTCCGGTGACGTCACGGCGCTCCAGCTGCTGCCGCGGCTGCCCGTCGATGTGCGCGTCGTCGCTGCCGACCTGAGCGAATCCGCAATAGCCCATGCTGCTTCCAGATTCGTCGGACCGCGCCTTTTTTTCCTTAAATTGCACATAGGCACGCGTCGCATCCAAAATACAGCTGTCTGGCGCCTTGGACCATACTCGAAGGTCTTCTCCTTTTTCTCTCTGCAGTGGGAACAGCGTCAGGGGTAAGCATTCTCATGATGATACCTATATTATTAGAAACCATGTCATACTTTTAACAGTTCCACTTACTCAGGTATGTAAAGAATTTTTCGCCGAAAATTAAGCCTCGGGCATGGATGTGTGTTCAATGTCCTTCGGTTAGTTAGGTTTGAGTAGTTCTAAGTCAAGGGGACTGATGACCTCAGATGTTAAGTCCCATAGTGCTCAGAGCCATTTGAACCATTTTGAACCGATAATTAAAAATTGGGACAATAATGGTAAAGACTGCGTTTCTCTACTACATAAAAGTCCAAAACGTGTTTCATCTAGCTAAGGAGAGGAGATGTGTTTCCATAACCAATGAAAGGCGAGAAAACGATCAATGTTATTTTAGAGGCGAAATTAAAATATCTAAATATTTTTACAAATTGTTTTTTTGCACCAAAAATTTTGACAGTAAATGCAGCGTAGTTCTAATTTACAGTTGGACTGGGATTTAAGAAGTTTGGTGGAATTGACGGAACGCAAGCTAGCCCCACTCGTTGAGAAAATTGACGATTTGTTACGTCTTCTAAGGCGTAGACTAGTTAACGACCAGACGGCAAAGTATGGCTCTACAATCACGGTGCGTCGTCCACCGCCGTGCATCTGCTCTAATAATGGCACTATCTAATATCAGGTTTTTCCGAATTACGCTTAGCTTTCCACCGAAAGTCCAGCTGTCAGTTTCAGGTTTATCTACATTTCTGTATAAAGTATCAAGATTTCCGTTGTCTTTTAGGATTACTTCGAGCTATGGGACTTAGTTCGCCCACAGCATTAGGCGTGCATACTCGAAAGACGGTTAAGGTTAAAGGTTCTGTCTGCATAGCACACTGGGAAGCTGATGCACGGTAAGTTTCTTAGATGAGAGCATGAAGCCCTTTCTGGAACTCAGTCTATCAACCACTGATAGCTTCCAGTTTGAATAGCACATAGTGCTCTCTTCGTCTGCAAGCAACAACCAGAACCAATGTTGTAGTTTCAAAACGTCACAATTCACCGTAAAGAGTTACTGATAAAAATTCATTTATTATACTTCCTAATTTGGTCCGGGAACCATCGTCACCTATCCTGTATAGCTATGGAAATCACGCTTGAAAATCGTTACAGACTTAACTATCAATATGACGCTAACAGGTGTACATGATGGCAAAAAACTCGCAGCATAATACGTCACACATTCATTTAAAAATTTAATACCTGGATTCAAAACACTGCAAAATCAGTGGTTCCCCATTGGAACTAGAAGTAAGACGTATAACATAATGTAACAGTATGTCAATGCATATCGTGAAGTATTTAAGTACATACATTAAATAGCAAAGAACCCTTCGCTGAAAACGTCGTCTAAAGTAAATTAAAATTATTTAGTAATCAATGTGAGTTAACTAAATTTTATGATTTACTTTAGACAACGTTGTCAGTCAACGACCGTACATGAGATGCAACTGTTGCTCTAATCAGCTGTATGAGGTGGGGTTTGAGCTATCTGGGTCTGTTCTATACGCAATCCAGGCACACTCCGAGCATCTGTCAGAAGCCTGAATAACCATCTTCTGGCAACGCGGACGTGCAGGAAGTGTCTGCGAGGTACTGGAAGGTACAAGCAGGGGTGTGGAACCTTACTGACTCCTGTGCCGTGGGTAGCTGCCCTGAGTTTCACGGTTGAGGACCAATAGCGTGAACAGCCCCACCGGTCGAGGTGGTCCCACGGATTCTTGATTGGGTTTAAATCCGTGGGATGGAGGTGGGTGGGGGGTGGGAACCTTCGAACCACGCACTTATATTGCGAGCTGTGTGACACGTTGCATTGTCCTGCTGGTAGATGTCATCGTACCGAGAAAAACAAACAGCATGTAGGTGTGAACATGGATGGGTGCACACACACTTGTCTTAATCGACTGTGTCTTCGAAATGACGAGATCACCCAGTAAACGCCATGGAACCATTCCTCAGACAATAAAGCTTCCTCCGCCGGTGTGGACCCTTCAGACTTCTGTTACAGGGCCTTATATACCAACGGCCATTTATCTGATGACGTGTAAAATATGATTCATCTGAAAACGTCACCTATCGCCACTCCGTGGAGGTCCATTTGTGGTATTGGCAAGCGAATTCCAGCCTTCGTCGCCGATGAACAGCAATCAGCGTGGCCTGCTGCAACAACATTCGGCTGTAGCTCCTTCCTTCATCTGGGTGGTCTGTTGGTCAGCAGTTTCAAATCTCTTCACCCGTACACGTCTTCGCAGCCGCCGTTCACCCTTGTCATCTATAGCCGCTGGTGTACCACAGTTGTTTCGGCACCGGGTTTGGATCAGTATACTTCTCTTACGGCGGCACGCAAACAGTACAGACTTAGCCCCTTCTGGAATGCTTCTATCATCGGACCGAAAGCAAATGATCATGTCCATTTGTACTTCAGATAAATCGCTCTGTTTCCACTCTACGTCAACGACCGCACTGTTTTTTTTTCTGTAGTGTTTTTTTATCAATAATAATAATAATACATCATAACCCACTTCCTTATATGATTAGTGGGTCTTACTTTCTAAGTATGTTAGACACAATTAGCAGCTAATTACAGTGTAGTGGGTTGTGAGTTACAGCTATACTCTAATTACAATGGGCAGCTATTCTTACGCTTATTAGTTTTTAACTTCTAAGATTTTAACTAACTCTACTGCCTGCAGCGTCACAGATGTGTCAGAAACGTATATAAACCTACTTCATTGCCTTGCCCATCGAGCTAATCCCGATGGGCGAGTCCCTGACACTGGGCAGGTCAGGTTATTCGCTGCAGGTTCCTAATACTAGTTTCCTAATCTAATTTCTACTAACTAGTTCTAACCTAAGTCAATTCCGGTGCATCGTCTAGTTCTTGATGTTATTCCCCACTCCCCCTAATCCCGCACGTGGCGGATTCCAGACTGTGAAGGTCGGCCTGTCCACGCGCAGGCAGTATGGAAGTAGGGCGCGTATTTAGTATTAGAATTTCTCTAGTTTTATTGTAATTTGTGTTGATTAGTTTATTTCCCCAATGTATTCTTTCAGCATTTTTCGTGATAACTCGTCTGCAAGTTTATTTAGTGTTTGAAAAGTGTCTCGTTGTCTTATGAGGTGGTATGTGTCATGGTCAGGTAGTTGGTCATGTAGTGTGGAAGCAACATCATTGGAAAAGGCGGCACTCGTAAATCACATGATCGGGAGTGCTCTCCGGTTCACCACATTCACACGCGGGTGTGGCCCTTTTCCCGAACCGACATAAGTATGTCGGGTAGGGCCCATGTCCAGTGAGAAAATGGATTAGTCCTCTGGTGGGTTCAAAGTATCTAATTTTTAATCCCTAATGTTTGGAATCAGTTCATACGTCCTACGCCCTGTTTCGTCAGTCTCCCGTAGTTCTTGCCATAGTTGTTCTCCCCTTTGCCGAATCTCACCCTTGTCCCTAGCCCCATTGACTAAAATCTCTTCTATCTTCGTTGCATTTCCCTTCTTAATCCAGAACCTCGCGGCCTGCTCTCTGATTTTAATGTCCAGGGGGCAGAGCCCCATTATGACCAATAGTGCTCCCTCTGGTGATGTTCAATAAGCCCCCACAGATCTAAGTATCATGTTCCTTTGAACCCTTCTCACTGTCATGGCGGGCACAACCCTCGTGAGCCTGTGCGCCCAGACTCCCGAGCCGTAACCCACTATTGATGTTAATATGGTATTATGGTAGAGTCTTATGAGGTGAGGGGAAAGAAATCTTTTATGTCCGATGGATATGAGATTGTTCAATGTTTGAAGGGCTTTCTGAGTTACGGTTTCAATGTGTTTCCCGAAGTTCAACTTCTCATCAATGGTGATGCCTAGGTATCGTGTGTCACGTCGCCGAAGGACCGGCGAGCGCTCGATTCGTACAGTCGGGTTACAGATTAATTGTCCCTTCAATAACAAGTAGGTAGACTTGCTCGGTGATATCGTCATTTTAGTGTTTTGGCACCATAGTTGTAACTTGTTTAGGGCACTTTCTATTTTGGGTTCTATGTCTCCGCGGCTACGGCCAGCATCCCTCCACCACCACGACACCACGACAACCCTCCCCCTCCCCTCTCTCTGACATACTTGGTACACTCTCCGCCACCTGCCGCCTTTGAACGGTTTTTGCACGTTGAGGTCGAATGTAGGCGGTGGTCACATTAATGTGGCTGCAGTGTGCGCATTCAGGCAATTCAGTAGGCATGCAATGTAGTGTATTAGTTCAAAGTGTTAAAGGTTTAGTCAAATCACATTAGTTCCGCACTATATCGCAGTTATTTTAATCAGCAAGTATGTGATGTTTTATTTTCATTGACGCCGTTTTAGCACTACATTCCTAAATATTGTCGCCTAAAAATTATAGGTTTATTCTTTCTTTCTTTCTTTCACTACCGCCTTTATCCAGCATTGTGCGCAGGGTCGGCATGGTTAAGTGTAAGGGGTGGCCGGATGCCCTTCCTGCCACCACCCAAACCCCCCAGGACGGAGAAAGTGTACCCTAGCTGTCTGCGTCACGTGGAAATCGTGAAATAGTGTGTGTTTCAAATGTTTGATAGTCGTGTAACCGAGATGGGACGTGGGGACGATCCCGGTATTCACCTAGGAGTATGTGGAAAGCCGCCTAAAAACCACATCCTGGCTGTCCGGCACACCAGCCTTCGTCGGTAATCCGCTGGGCGGATTCTATCCGGGGCCGGTGCACCTACCAGAGTCCAGGAAGCAGCGCGTTAGCGCTCTCGGCTACCCTGGCGGGGAAATTATAGGTTTATTGTGTTCCTATTTTTATTCGCTAACTGTAATGTACAATTACTCTAGTTTCACGTTACAGGGAGGCGGCGACGTCTAAAACTAACAAATTTACTTTCTTTTATCCAGCTTACTTTCGATTAAAATACATTGTAGCACTGTAAAGTCACTGTAAAACAAAAACAAAAATTGCGCAATAGACGCAAGCTTAGTTTCTCACACAGACGTAAATTATAAATAAGTCGTCATTCATTTGAATTTAATTACTGTTAATGTTACTGCTCTTGTAACACAGTGCTGCTGCATGCAACGTATTGAACGTTAAAGTCTTATGTCGCACGTATGCTCATAGTAACGTCTTACACGTATCGTGTACAATAATAAGATACTAGATACTATTCATAAAGTAGTGTAGTTATCGATATATGCAGATCTCTGAAACATCTTCGGTTAGACAACACAAAAGTTTTCTGGGTGTGGTACCGCATCATAATGTATAAAGCTACTGCTGCTGGAGGAAAACTTAGACTTAGCCAGCTGGGCAGTCAACAGTAAATGAAGTTCCTGCACTGGCAACGTCGTAAGTTGTCTAACATGGAAAACCAGTGCCTGGTACATTTCTACTGCTGACTACGTAATTTACATTGCTATTTGGCAACAGGTAACAGTTCTTAAATGCTATGTACCTAAGGATTTCGTAATACATATTGTCTCTTAAATCACTTAGTGTCGTATCTAAATCTCCAGTGACGAACCGTGGATTTTATATTTTGACACCACTGTTTTTACTTATA
This sequence comes from Schistocerca nitens, assembly GCF_023898315.1. Taxonomy (NCBI): domain Eukaryota; kingdom Metazoa; phylum Arthropoda; class Insecta; order Orthoptera; family Acrididae; genus Schistocerca; species Schistocerca nitens. The sequence goes on along the minus strand of NC_064618.1, from coordinate 347,109,010 downwards.
TTTTGCCGTGTATGCTATTTCGAATAATTTCTGTGTGAGAGAGAAACGTATATTGTAAGAGTTTGTCAGAGTGTGCACCAGATAGTGGTATACAGTCAGTTAAGTTTGGAATGCTTTCCATGTGACTTCAGTTGGTTTGCGGATCTAAACTGATTGTATAATAGTTTTATCAAGAGTTCTTCGCAGTGAATGTTGATTTTTTAAATTATTAAGTGTTGGGTACCAACTACTCAAAGCAATTCAGTAATCATTAATAGAAGCTAACTGAATGTTAAAAACAATGGTATGGTGGTGTTACACACTTAGGTCTACCTTTGTCTCGGATAAGTTGCGACGGCGACGCACCGTAGCTTAGAAGCCCTGAGGCCTTGGCAGGTCGCTGGAGACAGTTGGCGCCACTTCTACACACACGATGAGCTCCGTTCAGTAACATCCCACATTAGTTAGATAGGGTTCGTATCCGGCTAGTTGAGGTGGCTATCACATAACCTGGAACTCGCCACTGTGTTCCTCGAACCACTCAATCACACTCCCGGCCCCCCCCCAGGGGATCCACAACTCTTTTGTGGATACGTGCGTAGCGAGCACGGGACCCCGAGCTGATGTGGCCTTCCTTCCTTTCCGGGCTGCATACCTTCCCTTTCCGCATCCTTCCCCATCCCCCATCTTCGCCCCCCCCTCACCTCTGGCTCCTTCCTTCCTTTTCTCCCCCTCTGGGGGAATGGTTTGTGCCTACGTCCGGAGACGGACGCTTGTAAATGTACCACATTCTTCGCCTTCCTTACTTGTAAGTCTTCGTCCTTCCTTTGTCCCTCTCTTTTCCTTACCTCTTCTCTCTACCCTTTTCTCCGCTGCGGCGTTTGAGACCTCTTCTTACCTTTCCCTTTCCCTTTCTCTTTCTTCCTCCCTGTGCGTGTCTGAAGGCCGACCCACGCACTTCCATGCGTAGCCGGTGACGGGGTAACGCGTAATTCCCCGCCCCGGGTAGACAGGTAGGACACGTACGTACCCCCTGGTAACGGCCAGGCCCAGGGAGGGGTGATTACCCGAGCTGATACCTTCCGAAAGTGCCGATTGGTCCCTCCGTCCGTTTGTCGGGAGGTGTGACCTGAGGTGTGAACAATCACCTAAGGCGGGAGTGCCCTCAGAGAGGGACCCCACAAGGGAGGAGCGCGCCATCGGAGACGCCGGTAATCATGGGGGATTCTTCCGCAATGGTTTCCTCATCTTCCACTATGTCTGCTCACAAACGTAAGTTCACTGAGTCTCAACCACAGTCAGTTCTTCCATCGTTGCCACAGTTCCTTGTTGTTTCTCGGTCTGACGAAGGTCACGACTTCTCCACAGTCAACCCTTTCATAATTCAGAAAGGTGTCGACGCAATTGCAGGTCCTGTAAAGTCTTGTTCCAGATTACGGAATGGCACCCTGTTGTTAGAAACACACAGTGCCCTCCAGGCACAAAAGTTGCTGCGTACCTCACTACTACACACTTTCCCTGTCCGGGTGGAACCGCACCGTACCTTAAATTCCTCGCGTGGAGTTGTTTATACACGCTCCCTCGATGGACTGTCTGACGAAGAAATTCAGCACTACCTGTCAGACCAGGGCGTAACGGCTGTTCATAGGGTTATGAAAAGGGTTGACACGAAGATCATTCCAACCCGCACTGTCTTTTTGACATTTGACAAAGTGCAACTCCCATCGAAAATCAAAGCAGGCTATGAGATAATTTCCGTTCGTCCTTACGTCCCAAACCCTACGCGTTGCTATCGGTGCCAGCGATTCAATCACACCAGCCAGTCCTGTTCTAATCCGGCCAAATGTGTTACGTGTGGCAGGGATGCCCATGACGGTGCTTGTCCACCTCCATCCCCTCGCTGCATCAACTGTATGGGTGACCACGCTGCTTCCTCTAGAGATTGCCAAGTTTTTAAGGACGAAAAGCTCATCCAGGAAATAAGAGTAAAGGAAAAGGTGTCGACCTTTGCTGCTCGGAAATTATTCGCCAGTCGACAGCCCACCGTGCCTCAGACAGGCAAATACAGCACTGTCCTTGCTTCTCCTCGGCCAACAAAGGAGGCGGCCACGCAGACTTGCGACCTCACCTTTAGTGCCACGGTCGTCCGATCGGCCAGCGCGAAGATCGCCCGTTCAACTTCACCACTTTCGCCTGCCCACTCTTTGGCTCACCCTTCGTCGGGTTCTGCTAAATCTCGAGCCCAAAAGTCAGACACCAAGTCTTCGAAGAAAGAGCATACTCGTGAAGAGTTTTTACGTACGGCACCTTCACCACCATCGGTTCCTCCTTCCTCTAAACCTCATACTTCCAAGAAGGCTACAAAGAAACCCAGTTCCTCTCCTTCTCCGCCAAGGCGTGTCCCATCCACAGCGCCACCTGGCGGAAATCGCCCTCGGCCGTCTTCTGTGTCGCCGAGGCGCACTGCTGGTGGCCGGTCAACCGGCCGATCGCTGGCGGCAGGAGCTGCTCCTGACCAACCTATGGATCAGGATCTTCTGCCTTCGGCCGAATGCCATTCCATGCTGTCAGTCGCAAACTCTGAGCAGTCGTTGAGTTGACAGCACCCTTGGTCACATTCCTCCATTTTCTGTTCACCCTATGTCCATTATCCACTGGAATATCCGCGGCATTCGAGCCAATCGGGATGAATTGTCGATCCTCTTACGATCCTACTCGCCGGTCATCTTCTGTCTTCAGGAAACAAAGCTGCGTCCTAATGACCGCTTTGTTCTCCCTCATTTTCAGTCTGTCCGATATGACCTCCCCTCTGTGGAAGGCACTCCAGCCCATGGAGGACTCATGATTCTTCTCCATGATACTCTCCATTATCATCCAATCCCCTTAGACAGTTCCTTCCAAGCTGTCGCCGTCCGTCTTTCCCTTTCTGGATACACGTTCTCTCTTTGTACTATATACATTCCATCGTCCACACCAATGGCACGAGCTGATCTCCTTCATCTTCTTGGTCAGCTTCCACCCCCCTATTTGCTGGTTGGGGACTTCAATGCCCACCACCCGCTTTGGGGATCTCCACATCCTTGTCCACGTGGCTCCCTATTGCTAGACGTCTTCCACCAAGCGGATCTAGTTTGCCTCAACACTGGGGTCCCCACGTTTTTGTCTGCCTCCACGACAAATTTATCTCATTTGGACCTTGCGATCGGTACTGTTCCGCTTGCTCGGCGCTTCGAATGGTTCGCCCTTGATGATACACACTCCAGTGACCACTTTCCATGTGTCCTTAGGCTGCAGCCTCAACTGCCATATATGCGCCCGCGACGCTGGAAGTTTGCCCAAGCCGATTGGACACTTTTTTCGTCTCTAGCGACATTCGATGACCGTCGCTTTCCTAGCGTCGACGATGAGGTCACACATTTTACCGACGTTATTCTTACAGCTGCGGAACATTCAATACCACGCACCTCCGAATTGCCCCGGCGCCCCCCAGTTCCTTGGTGGACCGAGGCATGCCGTGACGCAATCCGTGAGCGGCGACGTGCTCTTCGCATTTTCCGTCACCATCCTACTTTGGCAAACTGTATCCGCTATAAGCATCTCCGTGCGCGATGCCGTCGCGTCATCCGCGATAGCAAGAAGGCAAGCTGGAAATTCTTTATTAACTCATTTAACACCTTCACTCCCTCCTCGGAAGTTTGGAGTCGGCTTCGACGGTTCTCAGGCGCGCCTCGTTTCTCCCCGGTCTCTGGGCTCACTGTCGCGCATGATACCTTAGTGGACCCCGTCGCAATTTCTAACTCATTGGGTCAGCACTTTGCTGAGATTTCGAGCTCTTCACATTACCCGCCAGCGTTTCTCCCGACGAAACGTGCAGCGGAAGTGCGACCTCTTGCTTTCTCCTCTCAAAATCGCGAAAGCTACAATACTGTTTTCTCCATGCGGGAACTCCAACATGCCCTCTCTTCTTCTCGCTCCTCCGCCCCTGGATCGGATGGTATCCATGTCCAAATGTTGCTGCATTTATCAACCCATAGTCTGCGTTACCTCCTTCGCCTTTATAATCGAATTTGGACCGACAGTACCTTTCCCAGACGATGGCGGGAAGCTATCGTCGTTCCCATTCCGAAACCTGGAAAGGACAAACATCTCCCCTCTAGCTATCGCCCCATTTCTCTCACGAGTAGTGTCTGTAAGATTTTGGAGCGTATGGTGAATTACCGTTTAGCTTGGTGGCTGGAATCACGCAGTCTTTTAACACCTGCCCAATGCGGATTCCGAAAGCATCGCTCTGCAGTTGACCATCTTGTTGCTCTCTCCACTTATATCATGAACAATTTTCTCCAGAAACGCCAAACGGTAGCAATATTTTTTGATCTGGAGAGAGCATACGATACCTGTTGGAGGACAGGCATCCTCCGCACACTGTTCTCTTGGGGCTTTCGAGGCCGGCTACCCCTTTTTCTTCGCGACTTTATGGCAGAGCGAACATTTAGGGTGCGGGTGAACACTACTCTCTCCCGTACTTTCTCTCAAGAAAACGGGGTACCCCAGGGCTCCGTGCTGAGTGTTGTACTGTTCGCCATCGCTATAAATACAATTATGGATTGTCTCCTTCCTGACGTCTCGGGCTCCCTCTTTGTGGACGATTTTGCGATCTACTACAGCTCTCAACGGACCAGCCTTCTTGAACGACGTCTTCAAGGATGTCTCGATCGCCTCCATTCTTGGAGCCTCGAAACCGGCTTCCGTTTTTCTCCCAGTAAGACCGTTTGCATTAATTTTTGGCGACGTAAGGAGTTTCTTCCGCCCTCCTTACATCTAGGTCCTGTCAACCTTCCGTTTTCAGACGTCACTAAATTCTTGGGTCTTATGTTTGACAGAAAACTGTGCTGGTCCTCCCACGTTTCCTATCTTTCGGCTCGCTGTCTGCGAACGCTCAACACCCTCCGTGTCCTGAATGGTACCTCCTGGGGAGCGGACCGAGTGGTCCTTCTCCGCCTCTATCGCGCCTTAGTGCGCTCGAAATTGGACTATGGAAGCATAGTCTACTCCTCTGCTCGGCCGTCTATTCTTCGGCGTCTCGACTCTATCCACCACCGTGGATTACGTTTAGCGTCTGGAGCTTTTTACACTAGCCCTGTGGAAAGCCTTTATGCTGAGACTGCTGAACCTCCGCTGTCCAATCGGCGAGCGGTCCTTCTGAGCCGTTATGCTAGCCATCTGTCTTCCATGCCTGCTAATCCAGCCCATGACCCTTTTTTCGACGCCTCCTTTGATGTAGGGTATGCAGGCCGCTTCTCCTCCCTACTACCCCCGGGAGTCCGCTTCCGTCAACTGCTCCATTCTCTTTCCTTCCACTTTCCTAAAACCTTCTTGACAACTTGGGGTACAGCACCGCCTTGGCTCCGTCCCCGGATCTGTCTGCTCCGTGATCTTTGTCAATTTCCCAAGGAAGGTACACCTTCACTTGTTTATCGTCGGGCATTTGCTGTTCTATGTGCACAAATGACGGACGCCACATTTATTTACACCGACGGCTCGAAAACATCGTTGGGTGTAGGGAGTGCCTATATTGTTGGCGACGCCCCAAATCACTTTCGGCTTCCCGACCAGTGTTCGGTTTATACTGCGGAGCTTTTCGCTGTTCTCCAGGCTGTCCACTACATCCGCCGCCATCAGTGTATACAGTACGTAATCTGCTCGGATTCTCTCAGCTCTCTCCTCAGTCTCCAAGCTCTTTATCCTGTGCACCCTCTGGTCCACCGGATTCAGGACTGTCTGCGCTCGCTCCACCTGGGGGGCGTCTCGGTGGCGTTCCTCTGGCTCCCGGGACACGCTGGTATCTGTGGGAATGAGGCGGCCGATATAGCGGCCAAGGCTGCAGTCTCTCTTCCTCGGCCAGCTATTCAGTCGCTTCCCTTCACCGATCTACAGAGCGGTTTATGTCGCAAAGTTGCTCATTTATGGCTTGAACATTGGTCAACACTTCCCCGAAATAAATTGCGGGAAGTGAAAGCCCTTCCTTGCGCTTGGACTTCTTCCTCCCGAACGCGTCGTCGGGAGGAGGTAATTTTAACTAGACTCCGGATAGGGCACTGTCTTTTTAGCCATCGACATCTTTTAAGCGGCGATCCTCCCCCACTCTGTCCCCACTGCTCTCAGCTGTGGACGGTAAGACACCTTTTAATTGAATGCCCCTATTTTAATCCGTTACGCTCCCGTCTCCAGCTATCGCCTGATCTATCGTCGATTTTAGCAGATGACACGCGCTCAGCCGACCGCATTCTCCAGTTTATTAGTGACAGTGAAATGACGTCAGTCATTTGAAGTTTTATCGGGAACCATCAACCCCTCTCTGTAGTGGACTTTTAAGCCTTGTTTCTGCTTTTAGTGTCTCCAATTATTTGAGTTTCGTTCCCATTTTTGCTGTTTTCCATTTTCAGTTTTTATTATTTCCTCAGTCACGGACCGGGTGCTAATGACCATAGCAGTTTTGCGCCCTAAAACCACAAAAAAAAAAAAAAAAAAAACCACTCCCGGCCTTCTGACACGGTGCGTTATATTGCTGAAAAATGCCACTGCCGTCGGCAAACACGATCGTCATGAAGGAATGTACGTGGTCTGCAACCAGTGTATGATCATCCTCGGCCCCAATTAAGCCTTGCACGCATGGACTGTGCGGCTGGTCCCGGCGGAGGTTAGAGTCCTCCCTCGGGCATGGGTGTGTGTGTGTCCTTAGGATAATTTAGGTTAAGTAGTGTGTAAGCTTAGGGACTGATGACATTAGCAGTTAAGTCCCATAAGATTTCACAGACATTTGAACAAGCCTTGCACGAGCTCCACGGTACCCATGGATGCCCAAGTGAATGTCCCCCAGAGCATAATGAAGCCGCGGCCAGCTTCTCTCCATCCTGCAGTAGAGATGTGAAGCAACTGTTCCCCTGGAAGACGACTGACTCGCTCCCTCCCACCGGCATGGTGGAGGTATCGGAATTCATCACACTACGCAACAATCTGTCACAGCGCCAGCGTCCAGTGTCGATGGTGAAGTACACACTTCAGTCGCAGTTGGAAATGTGGTGTTGTTAGTACTGGCACATGTGTGGGTCGTTGGCGGCGGAGACCCATCGTTAAGTGCGTTCAGTGCACTGTCTGTTAACACACACCTCTACTCTACCCAGCATTAAAGTCAGATGTCAGTTCCGCCACAGTCTGCCGCCTGTCTGTTTTACCTGTATACTCAGCCTGTGACGTCAGACATCAGTAATGAGGACTGGTCGCCCAACCCCACGACGTCTGGACGTCGTTCCCCCTTTGTTTCGCCACATGCTGAAGATTCTCACCACAGCACACCTCGAATACCCAACAAATAGAGCTGTTTCCGAAATGCTCGTGCCAAACCTCGGAGCCATCACAATCATCCCTCTGTCAAACTCAGGTAGACATCGTGTCTACCCCATTCTACACAAGGACAGCATGCTCACTTATATGCATCGTGCGTCTGTCTGACTAGCATTATTCGTCGCCAGGTGACACTGCTATCGCCTGGACGATTTTATATGGACACTAGGTTGGTAGTCATAGTGTTCTGGCTGATCAGTGTACCTGGGTAAAAAGAGGGAAATGGTATGGTGCGGCAGACAAGCACTTTCTAATAGCTACTAAATGGGAGTAATGGAAATGTAGGATCAGGAAGATTCCCTGTTATTAACGCATCAGCTTTTTGAATTATCCAAAGGACAGAAAGAAAAATTGTGAATATGAAAGGTGAATAGACAAAGTTCTGCGTCCATTTAGCATTTCCCTCATTTCACCTCATAAAAACCTCTGTTGCCGAGTTGCGTCGTGCTATTCCTCTTCGATCCAGTTCACCATCATGGCATCCGTTTAGCCACTGATGCCTTCCACACTATCGTGGTCAATAGCCTTCTGGTTGACCGTGGGATACCTCCCCTCCTGGTTTGGCGGCACCAGCTCCTGGTTTCCAGTGCCACCACGAACTGGGTGTACCAGGGGAAGGTAAAGGTCAGCACAAGGGCTGTGGTGTGGAAGGGAAACCCCATGGGTAACACAACAGCAGTACCATTCACAGTTAAAACTCTTAAAAAGAAAATTTATGTAACAATTGGCAAGCTTAATTTGATAAACCAACATTAACTAATTACATGTATTTATGATGTCCAACGACTGGGAGAAAATTTTTTTCTTTAAATCTCTCAGCTTGAACAATCTGATATAATTAAAATAACAATCTCTTAAAAAAGGCTAAAAATAATTTCCTTAATGAAGACGAAAATTTTCTTAAATACCTTGTATCATAAATAGCTTCCACAAATACCAAGAAAATATTCAGAACAATGGTATTAATAAGTAACATGTTTGCTTTACATATCTAGCAATTATTAAGGCAATGAAAATCCTCAACTAATAAGAACTCCCTAATTTCGTGCCAAAATTTAAGGCTAACAAATATTGACGTTAAGATAATGATTGATCAAGTGTATAACATCAATAATACCAACACAATTAAGACCATTAGTCACTTCATTTCAGAAAAAAATTCTCAAGGCACACAACTGGTTAAAATCATAGAACTAACATCGAATAAATGTCTGGTAATAATTTACAGAGATTAAAACGTGATTAAACGATTTTCGTGCTTGCACACAGAATGTAAAAAAAATGCTGCTAGGCACACACTGAAATACATTTCAGTTGCGAGGTGGTAAGTTAATTAAGCGATGCACTTTAACAGACCTTTAAACGTAATAGTTTTAACTCAAGTGTTATGTACATAACTTTATCCAAAATAATACAAGGTGCCCACCTCCTTCGTCAGAACAATATTACAAACAAGTTTACCGCATTTGGCAGTTTCCTCCCTCCATCAACTGACGTGCCCAGACCATTTGGACCACCATTTGGACCACCATATGTAACTTGAAATGCTTTCCCAACAACATGGAGGGAAAGGCGACCAATTTCAGGACCCGAGGAGCAGCGCGCAAAAACAGGCTAAGTTTATAACATTACCAAGGAGCATTATTTGGTCATACCATAGCTTATATTGCTTAAAGGGGCGCTTCGTATATGAGCGTTGACACAAGGTTAAACTCCTTATCTGGCAAGAATGGAACCTGAATGTAGAAAAGTTCCTACCAGTTGCACTAACAAGGTCCAATGCATGTAATTACAGCAAGCGCTACACGGCAATGGAGCACATATAGTTCCGAATACTAACAGCTTAGCCCATGTAATTCAGCTGCCAAAGCTGTATTAAAGTCACACGCAGACGTAGGCTTGAGCCTGCTACACTTGTGGTACCTTAAACCATCATACACAGTATCAAGCATTCCTGAGAAACATTCACAACCAGCTTGTGATTCAAATCGCCACTTTACAAACATTCGTTACTCAGATTTGTCTGATTCGCAGCAAGGATAGCCGTTTTGAGTCGCTGGAATTGGTCTCATTGGGCGCCGTACACAGTGGTGGCAATAGCCAAGAGGCCGCCGTTTCACAGCTCCACGGACTACCTCGGTGAAGGACAATCGTAGGCGACCACGGCAGCAGCAGCCGATTGACTACGGGCCCATCTCTATACCTCATGCAGGCCACAGCTCTCCTCATCTCCCTCTCACAACTGCCGTCTGCACTCGTCTCCCCGTTCGCGCCACAACCCCAACCTCTCGTGCCTAGTTTCTCTACTCTCTCTCTCGAAATTCTCGCAAAGACTTCCTTGCCGATGGAAAGCGTCCTGTTGAACTGAGCTCCACGGCTAACGCTCATCTCCTGCTCAACCCTCCTATTCTACTTCTTTTTGCGGCTTCGGGACGTCGCCTTCACGCTGGGTTTACCGATTGGGCTCCGCCTTGCTTCTCTCTGCTGTGATTTCCATCTCTTCTTGTCCTCTTCCCCACTCTCTCCCGACCACCCCTCCTTGGTTAGTTCCTCAGCCCAGATTCGAATGGAGCGGTTCTAGAGTCTGAGAGTCTTCGTTGTTCCATTGTTTGTTCTGCCTCTTGTTATGGGAGTTACAGGACGCTAAGGTTTCTTTACATCGATGGTTCTAAATCCGCCGATCATGTGGGATATGCCTTCGCATACTCTGTTGGCATGGAACACTATACCTTGCCTTCCATGTCTGGGATGTTTATCATGTTACTGATGTCCATCTATCAGGCGATCTGCGTTATCAAACGGTCCTCCTTCACCCGACTTCTTTTATGTGGATCGACTCAATGGGTGTCGTTCAGGGTTTTCTACTCCACACCTTTGTCTCTGCCATTCATAACCTTCTCGTAGATCTTGGCACTCAGTTGGTAGAGCTCTTGTCTGCGAAAGGCAAAAGTCACAGGTTGGAGTCTCGGTCCGGCATGCAGTTTTTAATCTGCAGGAAGTTTCATATCAGCGCAAATTCCGCTGCAGAGTGAAAATCCAATTCTTGTCAATGCTGTTTATTGGTTGGTTTCCTTTTTCGCAGCCATGTACGTATCCCAGGTAATGAACTTGCCGATTGCTCGAACAGTCCACGGGTATACTGCCGGTTCATAGTGTCCAACGGGCACAATATTTCGGCGATCAGACATGTCGCCATCGTCAGGTGCGCTGACGAACTGAGCTCCTGAGGGCGGGCGGCCGATTTAAATCCCCTCCCCCCGCGGGCCGCCATCTTCGCCGTCTGCGCCCGCGCGCCGGCGGTCGCGGAGACGTGGGCGTCTGAATCTGTCGTAGCATCGATGTGCTTGCTACGTCCGCCCTGGTCGCCAGTTCGTACTTCTTTCTGAGAGTCTTCTTAATTACATTCAGTGCCGGGTCCCAAGCCTTGCTGAGATTGTAGCCGCAATCTCGGTTGATCCTACCTGGTGCGAATTTAGATAGCCACCCTTATAACGCTGTCCCAATATTTAGAGGTCTGAGCCAGGATCTTGGTACGCTCATAATCCATCTCGTGTTTCTCGGACAAACAGTGCTCTGCTACCGCCGACTTATTTGGATATTTCAGTCGAGTGTCCCTTTGATGTTCTCGGCAACGATCTTAGATGGTGCGTACTGTTCGTCCGATATGAATTTTCCCACACTCACAGGGAATTTGATATATGCCGGCCTTCCTCAAACCGAGGTCATCTTTCACACTTCCCAGTAATGCCCGTGTTTTATTGGGCGGGCAAAAGACGATTTAACTCGGTGTTTCTTTAATATACGGCCGATTTTCCCCGATATTGTGCCATTGTACCGAATAAAGGCAGTGTCTACCTCTTCTTCGGTGACTTCATTCGTAACCAGGTTGTGCTGTGGTGGTGGGACGGAGAGCGCGTCTAATCTGCCATTCCGAGTTACCGTTTTTTCGGAACACGGTTTTGAGGTGTTCAAATTCCTGGGTCAGATTCTCTGCGTCTGAGATGCTGCGCGCCCTGTGTACTAGTGTTTTTAGTACTCCATTCCTCTGGGAGGGGTGGTGGCAGCTGTCTGCATGCAGGTACAGGTCAGTGTGCGTTTTCTTCCTGTACACACCGTGGCTCAGGGTACCATCAGCTCTTCTCTTGACCATGACGTCCAGGAATGGTAATCTTCCTTCTGCTTCGGTCTCCATAGTGAATCTGATGTTTGGATGTATGGAGTTTAGGTGTGTAAGGAAATCCAGGAGCTTGTCCTTACCATGGGGCCAGATGACGAACGTGTCATCGACATAACGGAAGAAACAAGTGGGTTTCCAATTGGATGACGCCAAGGCTTCCATCTCAAAGTACTGCATGTACAAATTCGCGACCACCGGCGAGAGTGGGCTGCCCATTGCGACTCCATAGTATTCCCCATTGAACAGAAAATACGTTGAGGTCAAGACATGCCTAAAGAGTTCGGTAGTCTTCTCGTCAAATTTCAGACTGAAAGACACTGACATCCTAATGAGCTTCGACGTGGTTTCACTATTCACCAGGGTGCCTCTAATAGTCAGTCGAACTTATTGAGCATAAATGACTGTATACCTCTGTACGAGCCCTAATCTCTCTTATCTTTGTGTTCTTTCCGCGAAATGTAAGTTGGCGGCAGTAAAATTGTACTGCTGTCAGCGTCAAATGCTGGTTCTCTTAATTTCTTCAGTAGCGATTCACGAAAAGAATGACTCCTTTCCTCTAGAGACTCCCACCCGAGTTCCTGAAGTATTTCCGTAACACTCGCGTGATGATCAGACCTACCAGTAACAAATCTAGCAGCCCGCCTCTGAATTGCTTCTATGTCCGCCCTCAATCCGACCTGATAGGGATCCCAAACGCTCGAGCAGTACTCAAGAATAGGTCGTATTAGTGTTTTATAAGCGGTCTCCTTTACAGATGAACCACATCTTTCCAAAATTCTACCAATGAACCGAAGACGACTATCCGCCTTCCCCACAACTGCCATTACGTGCTTGTCCCACTTCATATCGCTCAGCAATATTACGCCCAAATATTTAATCGACGTGACTGTGTCAAGCGCTACACTACTAATGGAGTATTCAAACATTACGGGATTCTTTTTCCAATTCATCTGCATTAATTTACATTTATCTACATTTAGAGTTAGCTGCCATTCTTTACACCAATCACAAATCCTGTCCAAGTCATCTTGTATCCTCCTACAGTCACTCAACGACAACACCTTCCCGTACCCCCCCAGGGGATCCACAACTCTTTTGTGGATACGTGCGTAGCGAGCACGGGACCCCGAGCTGATGTGGCCTTCCTTCGTTTCCGGGCTGCATACCTTCCCTTTCCGCATCCTTCCCCATTCCCCATCTTCGCCACCCCCGCCCCCCTTCACCTCTGGCTCTTTCTTTCCCTTTCTCTGGGGTTATGGTTTGTGCCTACGTCCGGAGACGGACGCTTGTACATATACTACATTCTTCGCCTTCATTCCTTGCTTGTAAGTCTTCATCCTTCCTTTGTCCTTCTCTTTTCCTTACCTCTTCTCTCTACCTTCTCCGCTGCGGCGTTTGAGACCTCTCTTCTTTCCTTTCCCTTTCTCTTTCTTCCTCCCTGTGCGTGTCTGAAGGCCAACCCACGCACTTCCATGTGTAGCCGGTGACGGGGTAACGCATAATTCCCCGCCACGGGTAGACAGGTAGGACACGTACGTACCCCCTGGTAACGGCCAGGCCCAGGGAGGGGTGATTACCCGAGCTGATACCTTCCGAAAGTGCCGATTGGTCCCTCCGTCCGTTTGTCGGGAGGTGTGACCTGAGGTGTGAACAATCACCTAAGGCGGAAGTGCCCTCAGAGAGGGCCCCCACAAGGGAGGAGCGCGCCATCGGAGACGCCGGTAATCATGGGGGATTCTTCCGCAATGGTTTCCTCACCTTCCACTATGTCTGCTCACAAACGTAAGTTCACTGAGTCTCAACCACAGTCAGTTCTTCCATCGTTGCCACAGTTCCTTGTTGTTTCTCGGTCTGACGAAGGTCACGACTTCTCCACGGTCAACCCTTTCATTATTCAGAAAGGTGTCGACGCAATTGCAGGTCCTGTAAAGTCTTGTTCCAGATTACGGAATGGCACCCTGTTGTTAGAAACAGTCAGTTCCCCTCCAGGCACAAAAATTGCTGCGTACGACACTACTACACACCTTCCCTGTCCGGGTGGAACCGCACCGTACCTTAAATTCCTCGCGTGGAGTCGTTTATACACGCTCCCTCGATGGACTGTCTGACGAAGAAATTCAGCACTACCTGTCTGACCAGGGCGTAACGGCTGTTCATAGGGTTATGAAAAGGGTTGACACGAACATCATTCCAACCCGCACCGTCTTCTTGACATTTGACAAAGTTCAACTACCATCGAAAATCAAAGCCGGCTATGAGATAATTTCCGTTCGCCCTTACGTCCCGAACCCTACGCGTTGCTATCGGTGCCAGCGGTTCAATCACACCAGCCAGTCCTGTTCCAATCCGGCCAAATGTGTTACGTGTGGCAGGGATGCCCATGACGGTGCTTGTCCACCTCCATCCCCTCGCTGCATCAACTGTATGGGTGACCACGCCGCTTCCTCCCGTTTTTAAGGACGAAAAACTCATCCAGGAAATTAGGGTGAAGGAAAAGGTGTCGACCTTTGCTGCTCGAAAATTATTCGCCGGTCGACAGCCCACCGTGCCTCAGAAAGGAAACTACAGCACTGTCCTTGCTTCTCCTCGGCCAACAAAGGAGGCGGCCACGCAGACTTGCGACCTCACCTTTAGTGCCACGGTCGTCAGATCGGCCAGCGCAAAGATCGCCCGTTCAACTTCACCACTTTCGCCTGCCCACGCTCTGGCTCACCCTTTGTCGAGTTCTGCTAAATCTCGAGCCCAAAAGTCAGACACCAAGACTTCGAAAAAAGATCATAGTCGTGAAGAGTTTTTACGTACGGCAACTTCCCAACCATCGGTTCCTCCTTCCTCTAAACATCATACTTCCAAGAAGGCTACAAAGAAACCCAGTTCCTTTCCTTCTCCGCCAAGGCGTGTCCCATCTACAGCACCACCTGGCGGAAGTCGCCGTCGGCCGTCTTCTGTGTCGCCGAGGCGCACTGCTGGCGGCCGATCAACCGGCCGGTCGCTGGTGGCAGGAGCAGCTCCTGACCAACATATGGATCTGGATCTTCTGCCTTCGGCTGAATGCCATTCCATGCTGTCGGTCGCAAGCTCAGAGCAGTCGTTGAGTTGACAGCGACCTTGGTCGCATTCCTCCATTTTCTGTTCACCCTATGTCCATTATCCACTGGAATATCCGCGGTATTCGAGCCAATCGTGATGAATTGTCGATCCTCTTACAATCCTACACACCGGTCATCTTCTGTCTTCAGGAAACAAAGCTGCGTCCCCATGACCGCTTTGTTCTCCCTCATTTTCAGTCCGTCCGATATGATCTCCCCTCTGTTGAAGGCACTCCAGCACACGGAGGACTCATGATTCTTCTCCATGAAACTGTCCATTATCACCCAATCCATTTAAACACTTCCTTCCAAGCTGTCGCCGTCCGTCTTTCCCTTTCCGGATACACGTTCTCTCTTTGTACTGTATACATTCCATCGTCCACACCAATGGCACGAGCTGATCTCCTTCATCTTCTTGGTCAGCTTCCACCCCCATATTTGCTGGTTGGGGACTTCAATGCCCACCACCCGCTTTGGGGATCTCCACATCCTTGTCCACGTGGCTCACTATTGCTGGACGTCTTCCACCAAGCAGATCAAGTTTGCCTCAAAACTGGGGTCCCTACGTTTTTGTCTGCCTCCACGGCAAATTTATCTCATTTGGACCTTGCGGTCGGTACTGTTCCGCTAGCTCGGCGCTTCGAATGGTTCGCCCTTGATGATACACACTCCAGTGACCACTTTCCATGTGTCCTTAGACTGCAGCCTCAACGGCCATATATGCGCCTGCGACGCTGGAAGTTTGCTCAAGCCGATTGGACACTTTTTTCGTCTCTAGCGACATTCGATGACCGTCACTTTCCCAGCGTCGACGATGAGGTCACACATATTACCGACGTTATTCTTACAGCTGCGGAACATTCAATACCACGCACCTCCGAATTGCCCCGGCGCCCCCCAGTTCCTTGGTGGAACGAGGCATGCCGTGATGCACTACGTGAACGGCGACGTGCTATCCGCGTTTTCCGCCACCATCCTACTTTGGCCAACTGTATCCGCTATAAGCAGCTACGAGCGCGATGCCGTCGTGTCATCCGCGATAGCAAGAAGGCAAGCTGGAAATTCTTTATTAGCTCCTTTAACACCTTCACTCCCTCCTCGGAAGTTTGGAGTCGGCTTCGACGGTTCTCAGGCGCGCCTAGTTTCTCCCCGGTCTCTGGGCTCACTGTCGCGCATGACACATTAGTGGACCCCGTCGCAATTTCTAACTCGTTGGGTCAGCACTTTGCCGAGATTTCGAGCTCTTCAAATTACCCGCCAGCGTTTCTTCCGAAGAAACGTGCAGCGGAAGTGCGACCTCTTGCTTTCTCCTCTCAAAATCGCGAAAGCTACAATACTGTTTTCTCCTTGCGGGAACTCCAACATGCACTCTCTTCTTCTCGCTCCTCCGCCCCAGGACCAGATGGTATCCACGTCCAAATGTTGCTGCATTTATCAACCCATAGTCTGCGTTACCTCCTTCGCCTTTATAATCGAATTTGGACCGACAGTACTTATCCCAGACGATGGCGGGAAGCTATCGTCGTTCCTGTTCCGAAACCTGGAAAGGACAAACATCTCCCCTCTAGCTATCGCCCCATTTCTCTCACGAGTAGTGTCTGTAAGGTTTAGGAGCGTATGGTGAATTACCGTTTAGCGTGGTGGCTGGAATCCCGCAGTCTTTTAACACCTGCCCAATGCGGATTCCGAAAGCATCGTTCTGCAGTTGACCATCTTGTTGCTCTCTCCACTTATATCATGAACAATTTTCTCCGGAAACGCCAAACGGTAGCAATATTTTTTGATCTGGAGCGAGCATACGATACCTGTTGGAGGACAGGCATACTCCGCACACTGTTCTCTTGGGGCTTTCGAGGCCGGCTGCCCCTTTTTCTTCGCGAATTTATGGCAGAGCGCACATTTAGGGTGCGGGTGAACACTACTCTCTCCCGCACTTTCTCCCAAGAAAACGGGGTACCCCAGGGCTCCGTGCTGAGTGTTGTACTGTTTGCCATCGCTATAAATCCAATTATGGATTGTCTCCTTCCCGATGTCTCTGGCTCCCTCTTTGTGGATGATTTTGCGATCTACTACAGCTCTCAACGGACCAGCCTTCTTGAAAGACGTCTTCAAGGATGTCTCGATCGCCTCCACTCTTGGAGCATCGAAACAGGCTTCCGTTTCTCTCCCAGTAAGACCGTTTGTGTTAATTTTTGGCGACGTAAGTAGTTTCTTCCGCCCTCCTTACATCTAGGACCTGTCAACCTTCCGTTTTCAGACGTCGCTAAATTCTTGGGTCTTATGTTTGACAGAAAACTGTGCTGGTCCTCCCACGTTTCTTATCTTTCGGCTCGCTGTCTGCGATCGCTTAACACCCTCCGTGTCCTGAATGGTACCTCCTGGGGAGCGGACCGAGTGGTCCTTCTCCGCCTCTATCGCGCCTTAGTGCGCTCGAAATTGGATTATGGAAGCATAGTCTACTCCTCTGCTCGGCCGTCTATTCTTCGGCGTCTCGACTCTATCCACCACCGTGGATTACGTTTAGTGTCTGGAGCTTTTTACACTAGCCCTGTGGAAACCCTTTATGCTGAGACTGCTGAACCTCCGTTGTCCAATCGGCGAGCGGTCCTTCTAAGTCGTTATGCTAGCCATCTGTCTTCCATGCCTGCTAATCCAGCCCAAGCCCTTTTTTTCGACGCCTCATTTGATGTAGGGTATGCTGGCCGCTCCTCCTCCCTACTACCCCCGGGAGTCCGCTTCCGTCAACTGCTCCATTCTCTTTCCTTCCGCTTTCCTAAAACCTTTTTGACAACTTCGGGTACAGCACCGCCTTGGCTCCGTCCCCGGATCTGCCTGCTCCGTGACCTTTGTCGATTTCCCAAGGATGGTACCCCTACACTTGTTTATCGTCGGGCATTTGCTGCTCTATGTGCACAAATGACGGACGCCACATTTATTTACACCGACGGCTCGAAAACATCGTTAGGTGTAGGGAGTGCCTATATTGTTGGCGACACCCCAAATCAATTTCGGCTTCCCTACCAGTGTTCTGTCTATACTGCGGAGCTTTACGCTGTTCTCCAGGCTGTCCACTACATCCGCCGCCATCGGCGGATACAGTACGTTATCTGCTCAGATTCTCTCAGCTCTCTCCTCAGTCTCCAAGCTCTTTACCCTGTGCACCCTCTGGTCCACCGGATTCAGGACTGTCTGCGCTTGCTCCATCTGGGGGGCGTCTCGGTGGCATTCCTCTGGCTCCCGGGACACGCTGGTATCTGTGGGAATGAGGCGGCCGATATAGCGGCCAAGGCTGCAGTCTCTCTTCCTCGGCCAGCTATTCAATCGCTTCCCTTCACCGATCTACGGAGCGGTTTATGTCGCCAAGTTGCTCATTTATGGCATGCGCATTGGTTAACACTTCCCAATAATAAACTGCGGGAAGTGAAAGCTCTACCTTGCGCTTGGACTTCTTCCTCCCGAACGCGTCGTCGGGAGGAGGTAATTTTAACTAGACTCCGGATAGGGCACTGTCTTTTTAGCCATCGACATCTTTTAAGCGGCGATCCTCCCCCACTCTGTCCCCACTGCTCTCAGCTGTGGACGGTAAGACACCTTTTAATTGAGTGCCCCTATTTTAATCCGTTACGCGCCCGTCTACAGCTATCGCCTGATCTATCGTCGATTTTAGCAGATGACACGCGCTCAGCCGACCGCGTTCTCCAGTTTATTAGTGCTAGTGAAATGACGTCAGTCATTTGAAGCTTTTTTTGGGGACAACCAACCCCTTTCTGTAGTGGATTTTTAAGCCTTCCTTCTGCTTTTAGTTTCTCCAATTTTATGACTTTGTTCCCATTGCTGCTGATTTTCAGTTTCGGTTTTTTTTACTATTTCCTAAGTCACAGGCTGGGCGCTAATGACCATAGCAGTTTTGCGCCCTAAAACCAAAACCAAAAAAAAAAACCTTCCCGTACACCACAGTATCATCAGTAAACAGCCGCACATTGCTATCCACCCTATCCAAAAGATCATTTATGTAGATAGAAAACAACAGCGGACCTACCATAATTCCCTGGGGCACTCCAGATGATACCCTCACCTGCGATGAACACTCACCATCAGTTATAAGGTTTTGCTTTACTCCTGAAGCAGGGGCATGGTGGCTGTGGCTGGGGCCCCTCTTCCAGTTTCCTGGAACTGAAACCCATGACCGCTCTCCCTTGCAAAGACGCTCTTTTATCCCTCTGTTTTTTCAAGTTTTTAGATTTGACATACCCTTTCATGCCTTCTCCCTTTATTCTTAGTTTCCTCGGTTTATAGTTTGACCCCTCTGACTGGATCCGCCCACTTTCAGCGGACACCTCTATCTTACGCACGTAACTTTCGAATCAAGAGATTGATGACCTCGCTGTTTAGTCCCATAACCCCGTCAATCTATTTATATCAACATTTCACAGAAGTTAGCGGACGAACCTCATGTGGTTACGTCTGTCCTCGGTTTTCTTCGCAAAAGTGGTTTGGCCTTGCAGGCCTCAGTACCTGAATTGCCCTCCGGAAATGGAGTCCCTCGGTTAGCGTTGGCATCGATTATGGAGCCCTTGGTATTACCTCCATACTGGCCACATTCTCCCCCCCCCTCCCTTTTCCCTACATTTTGTTTGGACTTTTTGTGCCGTTTTCTTTACCCTTTCCTTGTTTATTCTTCCCCTGTTGTCCCTGTTGACGTGATCATGGTATAGAGTGGAGACTGGGAAGGGTCGGCGGCGGCGGCGGCGGCGGCGGCGGCGGCGGCGGTGGTGGTGTTGGTGGTCCAATGCGTTTAGCGTCTCTGGGGCGCCCCTCAATTCGCCATTTCCGCTCCTTCTGTTCTTCACTCTTCCTGCTGCCCAGAAATTCCTTGTAATTCTTTGTTTGCTCGTTGTCCTTCCCCTTGACTGTGCTGTGCTCTTTTTGTAGTTCCTCCCTTGTTTTCTGCAACCTTAGATCACGGGACTGATGACCTCCCTGTTTGGCTCCTTCCCTCTCAATGCACCAACAAACCAGAAGTAATCACCACACAACTTAAAGCAAATTGTCTGTGAACATATTTAAAAATATTGACAATTTTCGTAAAGCCTACACGTCTCTGAAAAATGTGAGCGCTCTGTTGGCTGAAAGGTGGACAATAGCAGCGTTTCTACTGTATATTTTTATATACTGTTGATCACTTGAGTTCTCACGTTGACACTTTTACAATTTCATATGAAGATGCTTTGAGTATATGTTAACAATAAGTCTTCCTGAAAAGTAGACATCAGTCATGTATTTCTTGCCACAAGATTCTATTCTAGAAATATTTACATCCGATAATCAAAGTTAAGGTTGCTTTTTTATAATTAATAAGCATGTATTGTCCTTCCTGTTGATAGTAAATCAGTGCTTCTAGTCTTCTTTCCCCCAAATAGCACGCTGAAACATAACAGGAAATTTCATATCTCTAGCTCAAATAGGTTATTGAATAAACATATCACAAAATCTATTTCTCCTGAAATTCATTTCAAAGATAAACTTGATCTAAGGCTCTCCTCTGCTATAATACACTCAAGGTGCGTAATCTTCTTGGTCTACAAGCTAATCTTTTCTTTTCATGTTTTCTTTTCATGCTTGTTACTCAGGTGTCATTAGTTACCCTGAGGAGCAACTTTGCAGCTTAGGCTACACTCATGGAATCAATTACAAACAGTGACTGTCTCATATTAAACCCATAATATATTCCTACTCACTCTAGATCTTCACACCTGATAACACTTCCCACATTAAAACAAATTACAGGCATAATAACTTAAGAGAATGACAATGGCAGCAACTCGTACTACAGAAAAGTTTATCGGGAAACCAACACTCGCAAACCGATGATATACGAGAGCAACATAAGAGCGTAACTTCGAACAGGGCTGTCAACTTGAAAAACAGTTGCATAGTATGTTTCTCAAACATCAGTCTGACAGCATTGTCATGCGAAAGCAACGGAAACATTGGTGTGGATGCAAACCGACAGATTTTTAAACTACTTCCTGATTTCCAGTTCATTTCTTTTCACCACCACATTGTTCAAAAAACTCTAAACACCCATATAAAATGAAAAAGGAAAATCCATTTTTGAAGCAGATTCACAGGCAAGTTACCTTAAGACATTTGTCGCACTGGGTGAAGAGACTATTAATTATTGTTTCATAGAACACGGTCGGCTGCTCAGGGACCCACAACCGCCCCCACTCTCTCGTCGGACTGAAATCTACGTCCACGCATCTTCCTCCATGTCGCCGAACATGTGAAGATCACACGGTGAAAGATTGCTGAAGTGTTGCCTTCGTCCGATAGGCAGTGTGGGAGTGAGTGTTCGCGTGCAGTAAGATAATTCCGTCAGACAGCGTCCCGACAGACCGAGGTCAAACGACAAAGCCAGTAGCGGAAATATACATCTTCCCCGCCAAATAAGTGGAAAGCCGTTCACGCAAGTTCTGGGAAGGTCATCATGTGACCACCTTTGGGTACACGGGTCCTCTGCTCGTAGGGTTCCTCGAATGTGAGGACACCGCGGAAACTACTACGCTCCATTCCGTGGTCCCGTTGTAATCGTTGTTCGGTTTGCATTTCAATGCCCCCACACACAAGCTGGTCACGTGTTCAATGAGCACTAGACGAGCATGTTGTCTCCACACAGATACTTGTTTTGTGCTTGACGGCCTGTAGCAGCTTACACAAACATTCCTGGCCTTAGGCCGCGCCCAGGGCTCCCTCCAGCTGAGCGCAGCCGCTGGTTCTACACCACGCCGCCATGCCATTCCAGCAGCCACCAGGGAAGGTCACTCCACAGCGACCACACTGACCAACTAGCAGTCATCGTGAGAGCCTTCGTCTCCCCCGACACTTACTTTCCCCGGATGCATTGTCCCTGAAACGATATTCTTCCGTGGAACTTATATTACGATGATGTGCCTAGCGATGACCATCACGACATACGTCACAATAGACCTTAACTTCATCATATTCCATTGAGATCAGAAGGATCTTTCAGTAGGTCTCCATTAGAATTTAGGTTATGTCGAACGTTGATCTACTGTGTTGATGATAAAATATGACTTACGGCCTGGGAATCGTCAGTCTTCAGTCATTGCGCGTGTGCCTTGCAGCTGCAGGACACAAAACTGCCAGATAGCTTCTCGGCCCGAACGGTTTCATATTTCTCAGTGGAAATTCTATCACCTGCCAACATGTTGCCGGTGATACTTGCCTACATGTGAAAGCGATAGCTACACACCACACTGGATGCAACAGTGAAAATATTCGATTATAAGACAGGAAAAAGACAAGAATGTGTGCTTGTATAGGACACTAGATTTTAATAAACATGTAAGAAATTAACCAACGTACCAAGGTATGGGAAGAGTTTGTTTGCGTAGCCATCCTCCGCAGCAAGCACAGAAACATTTTTGTAAATAAAAAATGTCTTCTCTTGCTGCACTGTGTTTAATTTTCCCAGACGCGCTTCCCCTATCTTTCGCTTTAAGGCATAGTCAGTGGGATCTACACTGCTGGCCACCGTAGATGCAACACCAAGAAAGACAAGAGGTAGCACAACAAAATTTATTTTGTAGATAACATGTTGGACAAGTATCAAATGATTACGTTTACAGACGTCTGTGACATGTGGTTCCTGCCAGAATCAGTAGCGAGAGTAGCCGCCATTGTTGGAGATCACCGCTGCCACACGTCTCGGCATTGAGCCAAAGAGACGTTGGATGTGTTCCTGGGGTACAGCAGCCCAAGCAGCTTCCACACGTTGCCAAAGATCTGGTGTGGCAGCTGGGGATGTAATCTGGGTCACTCGTTGAACAACCATGGACCACATGTTTTCTATCGGCGAAAGATCCGGAGAGCGAGCCGGTCAGGGAAGCACTTCAATCTGGTTATTGACGAAGAACCTTTGGACAATGCGTGCCACGTGTGGTCGCGCATTATCCTGTTGAAATATGGCTGTGGCCGAGCCCTGAAAGTAAGGAAGTACAACTGGCTCCAGCACCTCGGATATGTAGCGCCGGCTATTTAAAGTACCGGCAATGCGTACTACAGGCGTGCGAGAGTAATATCCAATACCAACCCATACCATAATAGCCGGTGCAAGACCAGTGTGGCGGTGCATAATGCAGCTGTCCAGCATCCTCTCTCCACGGTGTCTCCACACTCGAATCCGACCATCGTGGTGCTGCAAACAGAAGCGTGCCTCGTCAGTAAAGACAACGTCATACCATTCTGCCGTCCACATCCGTCTGTCATCACACCATTGGCGACGGAGACGTCTGTGGTTCTGCGTCAATGGTAGACGAAGCAATGGACGTCTTGCGGACAGACCACTCTGCTGTAAACGGCGTCGAATGGTACGCGCAGACACTGGATGATGCGTTACAGACGCAATGTGCTGTGCTACGGTTCGGGATGTCACTGAGCGATCCGTCACTGCCATGCGCACAATTTGCCTATCAGCACGTGCAGTGGTGCACCGAGGGGAATGCGATCGACCACGTCGGTCCGTCGTACCCTCCTGCATCCAACGGTCACATAACCGCATTACAGTTGTTTGGTTTCGTCCAACACGACTAGCGATTTCTCTGTATGATAATCTACAATCTCGGTAAGCCACTATCCTTCCTCTGTCGAGCTCGGATACTTGATCAAACGATGTTCGCTGTTGTCTACGAGGCATAACTGATAGTCTTGTGAAACAACCACAAGGTAAACACACGTGCCGAACGTACACTCGTCGAAATCACCAAGCCTTAAATGGCGCTATGAGGTGGCGCCACAGGCGCGCGTGATGTGCGTCTGCGCTGAAATTCTAATCAGTTGCATATCTCATCGCTGCAAATCCATGGTGTAAATTTCACTTGATTCGGATGCTTCCTTCAGGGTGTTGCATTTACGGTGGCCAGCAGTGTATAATGATACAGTTAGGATACACTTTCGATTTGCTACGTGTCATTCGTAGACCATAAAACAGCGACAAGTGAACTGTTCTATAATCTGAGTAAAACTTAGCAAATCTGAGGATCAGAGGTATATCGTAACTGTATCACTTAAATCCAATTGATGATTCCTTAAAGTGAAAGGCGAAATGCATCTGGGAGAATTAAAAACAGCACAGCAAGAGGGTTTTTTTTCCAGAACAGGCACAAGCTATGGCAGATTAAAACAGTCAGGTCTGATGACTAGTGAAAAACGTGAACCATACTTGAACTAAAAGTTGCTAATTTGTGGAATTGGAAATAAACGAGCAGTGTCCTTAGTTCCACTGTTCTCTCTGCTGGAAAAATCCTCAATGTAAGTTTGTTTGTTTGTTTGATTGTATAAACTCTTTCTATTTTTCCTTGCAGGCGGGCAATAAAGAACATCAGTAAACTTCTCTGTTCTGGTGGTGAAACTGTCCTTGTACTAATGAGTCGTACGGGTTTATTTGGAACATACGCGAATGTGGCAAAGTCAGCCAAGTGGAGCAGCTACTTGAAGGTAATTATGCAACGAATTACAGCGTACTTGGCTTTTCTTAGATAGTGATACCATGCGCAAAGGTCTGTAGCGCTTTCTCCAAATTAAAATAGCTTCAGAATGGCAATGTAATTCAATTTTACTCCTTACTTGTAGTAAAAATACCAATGTAAAAACTGTTCCTTAAAAACACGGGAGTCCGCTCCACTGCTCCTCTTCCTTATGACTTCATCTCGCACATTGACCGCACCTTCTCCACCTATGTGATTGCCGACGACCTCAACATCCATAGCCGCACTCCTGCTGCCCTTCGGCGGTGGCATCAGCTCCTCTCCACAATCCAAGGTGACCTTGTTCCCCTTCCCCAGCACACCTGACCCGAAAGTGACACCACCCCCGATGTTGTCATTGCCTACGCCAACCTCCTTGGGCGTATCGCGGTCGCCGTCCTTGACCCCACAGGTAGCGATCACCTCCCTGTCCTTCTCACCATAACGTCTGCTCACCGCCCCCCTCCGGCTCCGCACCCTGCACCCCCTCCCAAGGTCGTCCATGACTATCACCATGCCAACAGGGATGCCTACCGGGACTCCATCTCCACCCAGGTCGAAAGCCACCCTATTACCTATCGCCATCCTGACATCATCCACGCCTCGTCCTTCCTTCAGAAGGTAATTACTGACGCTGTGGAGGCCCATGTTCCTACTAAAACCATCCACCGACACCATCCCACTCTCCCTCCGTGGGCTGGCCTCCTCCTCCGTGAATCCCGCCGCCTCTATCGCTCCTTCCTGCGCACTCGTGACAGGGATACACTCCAACGCCACCAGCAAATACAGCGACACCTACAGAACCTTATTACAGCAACGAAACTTTGAGACTGGCGCCAGACCTGCACATGACTCAACACCACCCTTCCTATCAACTCCTCAAAGTACTGGTCCGCCTTCCATTGCCTTACTGGTTCCCTTTCCACTCCCCACTACCCCCTTCTCCATAACGATAGCCCCCTTCCTGACAACCTCAGTAAGGCCAACCACTTCGCTTCCCACCTTTCCGAGGTCTTCTCCATCCCCGATGATCCTCACTTTGATTATTCTCTTTCCCCCACCGTCATGGAACGTGCCGATACCTCGCTCGCTCCACTTGCTCCTAGTCTCCAGTACTTGGGGCAGTTGCCCCCCTCCAACATAAACACTCCCATCACAGCACAAGACATTAAACTTATCCTCCAGTCCAAATGCAACACGGCCCCTGGTCATGACCGTCACCTTCGAGAAAGCCCCTATTCCTTTCATACTGTCCTCGCCCATCTCTATAATGTCGTCCTCTCTACTGGCTTCTACCCTGACCTGTGGAAGACCTCCCGCATCCTCTTATTCCTCAAACCCAACAAACCCCCTTCTGCCACCTCTTCCTATCGTCCCATCTGCCTCACCTCCATCTCCAGTAAGGTCCTTGAATCCATCTTCTCCCACCGTATCCATCAGCACCTTGCTCAACACCACCTCCTCCCCCTTACCCAGTGTGGCTTCCAACCCCCCTCCTCTGCTGAAGACCAACTCCTCAACCTTGGTCACCTTCTGTCCCTCCAGCTCAACTCCTGTCGCTCTGCCATTTTTGTTTCCCTTGACCTCCAAAATGCCTATGACCGTGTATGGCATCCTGGTCTCCTCTTTAAACTCCAAACCTATGCCCTGCCTATCAATTTTGTCCGTCCGGTCGCTTCCTTCCTCTCGCACCGTCCTTTCTATGTCACCCTCCACAACACCAACTCCCGTATCTTTTATCCCATGGCTGGCGTCCCCCAGGGTTCTGTCCTCTCCCCTCTCCTTTATCTCTTGTACACAGCTGATATGCCCAAGCCGCCCCCACCAGTCCACCTTCTCCAGTATGCTGATGACACCGCCTTCCTGGCTCTCTATCCTACCCTTCAACGGTCTCGATGTACCCTCCAAACCCACCTTAACCAGTTCACCACTTGGTGTAACCAGTGGTTCCTCCGTCTCAACCCCTCCAAAACCCAGGCAATCATCATAGGCCGCACCACTCGCTCCTTTCGCCTCCATGATTTCTACCTCACCCTTTATGGTCATCCTATCCAGCTCACCCCCACCCTGAAATACCTTGGTCTCACCCTCGACCAACACCTCACCTGGACCCCTCATCTCCAGACCATCCAGCAGAAAGCCCACTCCCGCCTCTGCCTTCTGAAACTCCTGTCTGGCCGGACATGGGGATTGCATCCTTCTACCATCCTCCACACCTATAAATCCCTCATCCATCCTATCCTCTGTTATGCCAGCGTTGCCTGGATCTCCGCCCCCACCCACTTTTACAAGGCCCTCCAAATCCTTGAACGCCATGCGCTCTGCCTTGCCTTCCGTATCCGCCTTCCTTCCCCCACACGGCTCCTGTATGAACTGATCCCCTTCCCCCACCTCCTCCTGTTCCTCCAACATCTCCGCATCCTTGACATTGTCCGCAGGCTTGATCCCCCCCCACCCTCTGGTTTCCTCCTTCTTCTCCACCCCACGCTCATTGCCGCGCCTCTATCGCTGTATCCCTCCCTCTCTCCACCTCCACACCCTCTATCTCCTTCATCAGGGCAATTTCCAACACCTCCCCCTCCCAGATGACGAACTTCGCCGTGGCATCTACCCTTCCTTCCAACTATAACCTGGCCTTGTTCCCCCCCCCCTCCCCAGGGCTCCCTTTTTTCCTCTTCCCTCCTTCTCCCAGAGCGGATTTTCCTCCTCCCCCCCTCCGCTGAGACCCTGCACCCCACACTTGCCTCTTTCCTTCCCACATCCCTCCCTACCTGGCCCTCTTCAGCGCACCCCCTGCTCATCTCCCCTATCTCTTCCCCTCCCTCCCTTCTTCCAGTCTCCCTCATCTCCTTGCGCCTGGCAGATCCTCTGTTTTGATCATCGTCAGTGTGCCACATCAGTGTTGTGTTTAGTGCTGTTTCTCCTGTGCGTCAAGAGGTGTGATTTTAATTGTGTACTGCCTTGAGGTTCGCCGTCAGTGTTTGTGCTACACCATCCATCGATACCTTTCATGCTCCAGTCATACTGTGCCTTGTGTTCTTTTAATTGTCGCAGTTTGTGGCTTTTTGTGTGTGCTACATTTAAACAGTTTTGACAGTTTTTTTATCTACATTTTACGGTCACCCCGTTTTTTGTCTATTGCCTTCCATGATGTTCCCCCTTTTTTATATCTATGTTCACCATATTCTCTCCTTTGTTCTTTTTAAATGTCTTCTATTGCTTGTTCTATGTCTTTCGGCTGAAGAGCAGCGCATATGCTGCTGCCAGCCCGCCCCGATGGGGAATTGAAATACAATAAAGGAAAAAAAAGCGTATTCGCCAGTACTTCTACAGCTGTACTCACCTGAAGAAGGCCAAAAGACTTCGTGCCGAAATATTGTAGCAAGATGGCAGTTCTCCCGTGTTTTTATGCCACAATCAGTACGCCAGGAAAATTTCAAACCTCAATGTAAAAACTGTTAGTTACAGATGTATTTGTATTGAGTAGTGAGGAAGGCTGGTAGCAATTACTGCTAAGAAAAGTAGCAACTGTTTACAGGGCAAGGAAATATTGACT
Source organism: Schistocerca nitens (assembly GCF_023898315.1). Lineage (NCBI taxonomy): Eukaryota > Metazoa > Arthropoda > Insecta > Orthoptera > Acrididae > Schistocerca > Schistocerca nitens. The sequence continues at coordinate 347,081,260 of NC_064618.1, read as the reverse complement.
GTAAAAGTACAGTGCAAAACAGTAAGTCTGCAGAATTTTTAAATTTAACGGAATGTAAGGATTTAAAATCGTATTTCAGAGGGGAAAGATACAGATCGACACTGCCTACAGGAAAATTAAAGAGACGTTTGGGGAAAAGAGATGCAGCTGCATGAATATCAATTCCTCAGATGGAAATACAATCTTAAGGGAAAGGTAGGAATAGGATATAGAGGGTCTATACAAGTAAGATGCACTTGAAGGCAATATTATAAGAAGGGAAGTGGACATAGACGAATATGAGATGGGATATACGATACTGCGAGAGGTATTTGACAGAGTTCTGAAAGATCAAAGTCGAAACAAGGTCCCGGCGATAGTCAATATTCCGTAAGAGTTACTGACAACCTTCGGATAGCCAGCCATGACAAAACTCCTCCATATGATGTACAAGGTGTATGAGACAGGCTAAATTCCCTCAGACCTCAACAAGAATACAGTAATTCCATTTTCAAAGAAAGCAGTTGCTGACAGGTGTGAAAATTATCAAACTATCAGTTTGATAAGTCATGACTGCAAAATGCGAATATTATGTACGGAAAAACTGGTAGAAACCGACCTCAACGACGATCAGTTTCGATTCCAGAGAAATGTAGGTACAAAGCAGTACTGACCATACATCTTACCTAAGAAGAGCGGTTAAGGAAAGAAAAACATGCGTTTATATGATTTGTAGACTTAAAGAAAGCTTTTGACAATATTTATGGGATTACTCTGAAATTCTAAAAGTAGCAGGGGTAAAATACTGGGAGCGAAGGTTATTTACAACTTGTGCAGAAACCAATCTGCAGTTAGCAGTTAGGGTCATGAAAGGGAGGCAGTGGTTGAGAAGGAAGTGAGACAGGCTACAACCCTATTTGCGACGTTATTCAATCTGTAAATTGAAGTAGCAGTAATACAAACCAAAGAAAAATTTCAGAGAGGAGAAATACTAACTTTAACTTTTGGCGATGGCATTGTAGCTCTGTCAAAGACAGCAAAGGACCTGGAAGAGTAATTGAAAGGAAAGGACAGTGCCTTGAAAGTAAAATATGAGATTAATATCAACAAAAGCAAAAACAAGGATAATGGCAAGTAGTCCAAATAAACCAGGTCATGCTGAGGGAATTAAATTAGGAACTTAAAGTAGTAGCTGAGTTTTGCTACACTATGTGATGAAAAGTATCTGGACACCAGGCTGAAAATGACTTAAAAGATCGTGGCGCCCTCCATCGGTAATGCTGGAACTCAATATGGTATTGGCCCACTCTTAACGTTGATGACAGCTGCCACTCTCGCAGGCATACGTTTAATCAGGTGCTGGGAGGTTTCTTGGGGAATGGCAGCCCATTCTTCACGGAGCGCTCCACTGAGGAGAGGTATCGATGTCGGTCAGTGAGGCCTGGCTCGAAGTCGGCGTTCCAAAACATCCCAGATCAGGACTCTGTGCAGGCCACTCCATTACAGGGATGTTATTGACGTGTAACTACTCCGCCACAGGCCGTGCATTATGAACAGGTACTCGATCATGCTGAACGATTCGATCGCCGCCCCTGAATTGCTCTTAAACAATGGGAAGCAAGAAGGTGCTTAAAACATCAATGTAGGTCTGTGCTGTGATAGTGCCACACAAAACAACAAGAGGTGCAAGCCCCCTCCACGAAAAACACTACTACACCATAACACCACCGCCACCGAATTTTACTGTTGGCACTACACACGTTGGCAGATGGCATTCGCCATACCCACAGCTTGCCATCGGATGGTCACATTGTGTACAGTGATTCTTCACTCCTCACATCGTTTTTCCCCTGTAGAATCGTCCAATGTTTACGCTCCTTATACCAAGCGAGGCGTCGTTCGGCATTTATCGGCGCAACATGTGGCTTATGAGCAGCCACTCGACCATGAGATCAAAGTTTTCTCACCTCCCGCCCAAATGTCATAGTACTTGCAGAGGATCCTGATGCAGTTTGGAATTCCTGTGTGATGGTCTGGATAGATGTCTGCCTATTACACATTTCGACCCTCTTCAACTATCGGCAGTCTGTGAGTCAAAACACCAGTTCGCGCTGTACGCTTTTGTTCTTTACGTGTTTCTTAATATTTCCAATTGACTTTCACATCGGAAACAGTGGACCTAGGGAAGTTTAGGAGAGTGTAAATCTCGCGTACAGACGTTTGACACAAGTGACACCCAATTACCTGCCCACTTTCGGAGTCCGTGAGTTCCGCGGAGCACCCCATTCTGCTGTCTCACGATGTCCAATGACTACTGAGATCGCTGATATGGAGTATCAGAGTAGGTGACAGCGCAATGCACATAATATGAAAAACGTATGTGTTTTGGGTGTGTCCTGACACTTTTGATCACATAGTGTATTTAAGCAACGAAGTAACTAATGATACGTGAATTAGAGAGTACATAAAACGTACACTTGCTATTGCAAGAATCGCATTTCTGAAGAAGAGAATTTTTTTTAACATCGAATATACATTGAAGAGCCATAGAAATTGGTACATCTGCCTAATATCGTGTAGGGCCCCCACGAGCACGCAGAAGTGCTGCAACACGACGTGACATGCACTTCACTGACGTCTGAATTAGTCCTGGAGGGAACTGACATGAATTCTGTAGGGCTGTCCATAATTCCATGAGAGTACGAGGGGGTGGAGATCTCTTCTGAACAGCACGCTGCAAGGCATCCCAGATATGCTCAGTAATGTTGTCTGGGGAGTTTGGTGGCCAGCGGAAGTGTTTAAACTTAGAAGACTGTTCCTGGAGCCACTCTGCAGCAGTTCCGGACGTGTGGGGTCGCGTTGTTCTGCTGGAATTGCTCAAGTCCTTTGGCGTCGGAATGCACAGCGGACATGAATGGATGCAGGTAATTAGACAGTATGCTTACGAACGTGTCACCTGTCAGTCGAATCGGGACGTATCAGAGGTCCTTTATCACTCTAACTGCACACATCCCAAACCATTACAGAACCTCCACCAGCTTGAACACTCCCTGCTGACATGCAGGGTCCATGGATTCATTAGGTTGTCTCCATCCCGTACACGTCCATTCGCTCAATGCAATTTGAAACTAGACTCGTCCGACCCGCAACATGTTTCTAGTCATAAACAGTCAAAGTCGGTGTTGACCACCCCAGGCGAGGCGTAAAGCTTCGTGCCGTGCAGTCATCAAGGGTACACGAGTGGGCGTTAGACTCCAAAAGCCCATATCGATGATGTTTCGTTGAATGGTACGCACGACGACACTTGTTGATGGACCAGCATTGAAATATGCAGCAATTTGCGGAAGGGTTGCACTTCTGTCACGCTGAACGATTCTTTTCAGACGTCGTCGGTCCCATTCTTGCAGAGATATCGGAGATTTGATGTTTTTTCCGGATTCCTGATATTCACGGTAAACTCATCGCTACCTCGGAGTTGCTGTATCTCATCGCTCGTGCGCCGACTATAACACCACGTTCAGACTCGCTTAAATCTTGATAACCTGCCATTGTAGCAGCACTAACGGATCTGACAACTGCGCCAAACACTTGTTGTCAAATATAGCCGTTGCCGACCGCAGCGCCGTATTATGCCTGTTTACATATCACTGTATTTGAATATGCATGCCTACACCAGTTCCTTTGGCGCTCCAGGGTAGATTTAAGTGTTAAGAAGTCTTTTTGTAAAGGTTTTTGTATGGAGTGTTGCCTTGAATGGAAGTGAAACGTGGTGCTACATTAGAATGTTGAAGGTTAGATGGGTCGATCACGTTAGTAATGAGAAGCTACTGAGTAGAACTAGGGAGAAAAATTTGCGACACAGCTTGACCAAAAGAAGTGATCGCTGGATAGGGCGTATTCTTAGACATCAAGAGATCACCAGAGGGAAGTCTGTGGGGATAAAAATAAGAAAGGGAGATCAAGAGATAAATACAGTAACCAGATTCTGAAGAACGCACTTTCCTGTAGCTATTTGGAGATGAAGAGGCTCCAACAGGATAGAGTAGCATAGAAAGCTGTATCAAACAAGTCTTAGGACCGAAGATCACAACGACAAAAGCAGAAAAATTGGTAGAGGCTAACTTGACCAGTTATGCTAATGTACTGAGAAGGACAAGATGCAACAATCCCTTTCTGTACTTCCGTAGTACTAACTCGACAGGATCTCTGAATTGTTGGAAACAGTGTTCACCCATGGCCGCTGGGCAGTCACTCGTAATCCATCCAGTTTGGTCGCAACTGTTCCCAGGCGATGCGACAAAACATGGTCCAACATGAATCATCGCGTATTTGGAACTTCTAGTGAGGCGACAAGAGTTATTTAATATTTGTTTTGAACAGCTTCTTGGAAAATTTGGAGATATATTTCATCGTCAAACATATAGATGGTGAACTTTGTAGAACTGCAGGAATATGCATGGACAAACATGGGCTATTCATTTCAAACTCGTAGCATGACACTCGGGTAAGAAGTTCAGACCGTCGGTCACCATGACTCGTAAGCCACGTTACAAACTACTTCTAGACCAGAAAAAAAAGCACTCCGTCTTCAGGCCACGAGTGGCCTACCGGGACCATCCGACCGCCGTGTCATCCTCAGGTGAGGATGCGGATAGGAGGGGCGTGGGGTCAGCACACCGCTCTCCCGGTCGATAAGATGGTATTCTTGACCGAAGCCGCTACTATTCGGTCGAGTAGCTCCTCAATTGGCTTCACGAGGCTGAGTGCACCCCGAAAAATGGCAACAACGCATGGCGGCCTGGATGGTCACCCATCCAAGTGCCGACCACGCCCGACAGCGCTTAACTTCGGTGATCTCACGGGAACCGGTGTATCCACTGCGGCAAGGGCGTTGCCAGACCAGAAAAAGTAATATAAAATCTCAGTTACAAGGGCGTGCAGAAAACATACGCCTCCGAATTTTTTCTTTTCCCAAGATCTGTTGATGTACTGCACGTCACGCACATTCCTCGGTGGACTTCCGCGCTTCGCTGACGTAAGTAGCCATCCTATGCCACTAGAGGGCTCCGAATTGTAGCGTGTGACATAGGGGTGTGTAACGTAACTAAGTCTTTGCGTGAGAAACCCTCAGTAAAACTGAAAGCACGAATGCATTGAGGTCGTCCACACAAGGAGCACCACCTTCTCCTGCGTGATGCCAGACCACAAACGAGCGCCGAAACATCTGCAACTATGGGACACTTTGGGTTCAGCGGCATCGGTCATCCTCCATACCGTCCCGAATAGGCCACATATGATTTGCGTCAGTTTCAAAAACTTACAGGACACCTTCGAGGACTTCAATTTGACCTTGATGAAACGGTGCAAGGAGAGGTGGTGGATCCGTAAACAGTCAAACATTCTGCAGTTGACGGTATCAACAAACTGGTTTCTCGTTGACAGAAACGTCTTTGTCGCCTGGGTGTCTGTGTCGGGAAATAAATATGTAGACATAAAAAATGAAGATGTTCTTATAGTTATATTAACAAAAACTTTAAAAGTTTTCACATACAAAATTCGGAAGAATTACTTTTCGGCACGCCCTCTGATGTAATTAGCGAACTACTGGCTTGCCCCAAACGAAAATTTCCTCTGGTCCTGTGAGGCTTCTTTTTAAATCGGCTATTGGACGTAAACCATCATATTATACCACATACTCTAAGAGAAACCGACGTTAGAAATAGAATACCTGTATGTTCGTGGAGTGTTCAACGATTGTGTAAATTGAAACGATGTGTTGTCTAAAAATGTCTCCACATTAGCGTTGCACATGCAAAAATGTATTATTGATGTAAATATTTCCAGGTAGGAATGACAGACGTAACAAAGACCAGATTTTGACTCTGGTAGATATTCACTGTCAAAGGGGATGAAGGTTCTTCTGAGCTCAGTACTCACTGTCGACAGTGCGAGAACCTGAGTGAAGGCGTAAATAAGAGATCTCACGATTATCTTCCGAATTGGCAGGAAGTGTAAAGTGTAGATGTTGTGTACGGGTTAAGATAGTGGAAGTATTGTACGATACAGACAAAGGAAGAAAGGGGGAAGGTTTAAGCCAGATGGGTACAATGCTAGCGCACTGCCCTCGAAAGTAACCAAAACAGCCACAGAGTTCGGCGTCCACATCCTACTCAATGAATACTGTTACCCACTCTACACTGCCTGACAAAAACAAGTGAACTGCACAGAAGACATGGTCCGATGTCAATGTAACAATGTAACTTCATAATAGTACTCATCGGCGGGTATATAAATTGTTAGAATTGCGATTCTTTGACAAATATGATCAACACCAGACCGCATTAGTGTTTTCGTGTTCACTGTTATTGCCAGGCTTGGTAGGGTATATGGGGCTTGCACAGCATCTGATGTGAAGTGATCACTGATGGACGCAAATGCGTATCATACCAATGCGAGAAAGCGTTCTCAGCACTTAGCAGAGTTTGAAAAGGGTCTCACTGTAGGTGTTCATTTGGCCAGCTGGTCGAATCGTGCAATATCCAGAATTTTGGGGCTTTCTGATGTTGAACTCCCACGGAAACTTGATAGCAGGCATAGTATTAAACATTTTGGTCAAGCACTTTTGATCATCACAATGGAGGATAGCCGTATTGTGCACCACGCACGTTGTAACCCCTTCACACTTGCGTCTTCCAACCGAGAACAAGTACTGGACTCCCTGTAACACTGTGTCATCCCGCACCACTTGTCAGAGACGAGCAGCAAACGGATTAAGAAAACACCATCACATGAGTAGGCTGCCATTAAAATCACATCAGAACACAAATGACTGCTTTTGGAGTGGTGGTGTGATCTGGAAGCGTGGATTGCTGATGAATGGCGTCGCATTGTGTTCAACGATGAACAGCATTCTGCATTACCCACGATGGCAGTCATCGGTAAGTATGGCGGCGAACCGTCGAGGGGTCCCATTCTTCGAATGTTTTGGAGAGAAACAGAGGTTTTACTCATTGCGCCATGACGTAGCGAGCTATCTGGTATGACTTCGTCACGGCTGGTACTGATAAAGTGAACTATGACGGCACAAAAACAAATCACGGACGTTCTCAGTCCTCATGTATTACCTCCCATGTGACAGTATCTTGCTCGGACACGCATGGCTATTGCTTTTAAATGCCTCCATGATATTGAGATACTCTCGTAGCCAGAAAGGTCCACAGATCTGTACCTAACAGAACATCTGTGTGACCAGCTTGGTCGTAAACTCCGTCTCAGTGACAGTATCAAAGATGTCAAGGACCACTTGAAACAGACGTGGGCCAGCTTGGTTCAGTAGAGAATGCAGCGGCTTTGACGGAGGGGGCAGGGGCATGGGCACGGGCAGGGGCGGGCAGCGGGCAGCGGTGGCCTAACGTCATATTGATAAATGGAAACACACTGCCTAGTTCTTAGTAAATTTGACTGTATTTTATCACTGAAATATTGTTCCATGAAGTTAAGTTTCGTTTTCCCATCCCCTTCTGGGTGCTAAATTTCTTTCGTCAGGCAGTATAGTTTTTGTTGTATTCTCATCTTTCAAACTTTGTTAAGGTATTAGTGTCTGTACTGTGAAGAGTGACTCAAGATTATTTCATTGCGGTAAAACTTTTTGTGATTACAGGATGATCATCAGTTCCCCTCACCGTACCAGCTCTCAGATAACCTGCAAGATGATCTGAACATCCACCTGCAGCAGGCAGGACTCGCTGTGAAAACGTGTAACGAACAGGAGATAGTGTACGTGACTGAAAAAGAGTCATGTGCAAAAGGTAAGTGATATTCTAAGTTTCAACCACTACCTGCAACATCTTATTGAATGCAGACGTTACGTTAGATCCGCTCATGATGATTGTTCTTACTGAATCGAGCATCTGCCTTAAGCATTTTGTCCCAACCGTGACACAAGCACCATATGCCTTACATACTAGAAAATGTAATTAACCTTGACCTCCAGCTTAATAACTTTCTGATCAAGACACTAAAAGGAATACAGACAAGTGGGGAGATAACAATATGTTAAAAAAGTCGCCTTCGCCCACAAAGAAAAATAAAGAAAATCCCCCAAGACAAATACAAGGAACTCAATGTGATGGCTCTGAAATTACTGGCAAAGCATGGTTAATCCACTCAGCTGTTACAGTTCAATGGTCCAACAGTTTCTGCTCAGTAAACAGAAAATCACATACAAGAAGCATTGAATTACGCAAGTAGACGAAGTCGGGTGGGATAGTTTTTCTGTCAAACGATGATGCAGTGGCATTCGAACTTGAAACGTTTCCCCCATGGGGCTCTCAACTGTGTTGAGAGTAAGTGCTTGGCTACTGTGGGGCCCCAGCCTTGGTAGCATTACTTACTTCCAGTGCTATAAGCTTACACTGCCATTCTCCATTTCCTCCTATGCCTTTCCATCAAATGGTTTTCTTGGTGCAGACCCCACTTGGACCTGCCTTATGATTGTCTCTCACGTGTGTGTGTGTGTGTGTGTGTGTGTGTGTGTGTGTGTGTGTGTGTGTGTGTGTGTGTGTGTGTGTGTGTGGTGGGGAGTGGCAAACACCTGCATGGTGGTAGCCTCAGGACCACACAGGGATCAATCTGTTGGTTCCTGAGCTGAAAACGTCACATGTATGGCAACAAGTGGTTGCCCATCATGGCTGGATCCCAGGAACTCAGAGCAATGGATTACTGGCCAGATAGCCGTTGCTGAGGCTGGGTAGCGCCCATGGGGAGAGCCCCTGTTTTGAGGGCACCACGATGGATGAGCCACAAATTAAGTGAATGGAGTTACATCTTGCTGGTGGCCATAGCGCCCTAGAAGTCTCTATGGAAGGAAAGTCCTCATTCAGCGCAGAAAGATTGGTCCTAAAATTTTGCCTTCACTGGCTATTCCTTGGGATAAATGTAAGGCTATGCAGCAAGTAGAGTAATACTCATCTCAATACCTGATTTGCGCAATACCTGATTTGCGCAATACCTGATTTGCGCAATACCTGATTTGCGCAATACCTGATTTGCGCAATACCTGATTTGCGCAATACCTGATTTGCGCAATACCTGATTTGCGCAATACCTGATTTGCGCAATACCTGATTTGCGCAATACCTGATTTGCGCAATACCTGATTTGCGCAATACCTGATTTGCGCAATACCTGATTTGCGCAATACCTGATTTGCGCAATACCTGATTTGCGCAATACCTGATTTGCGCAATACCTGATTTGCGCAATACCTGATTTGCGCAATACCTGATAAGGATTCTTTCTTGGCCACAGAACCTATATTCTTTGTGGGGAAACATAGAAGACAAATTTGGGGAAGTGGTAGCCATCTCCCAAGTGAAAAAGGAGTCTGTTTTGATCAGAACAACATGCCCTCCCCAGTCCCAGGTGCTGCTTGAATGTAACAAACTTGATGGACTGGTGACAGTCACTCCCCAAAATAGTCAGAGTATGGTTCAGGGCATCATTTTTCACTGAGTCCTGCTCTTGAAATCCGATGTTCAGCTACGTGTCAACTTGGAGCGATGGGGTGTATGTAGGAGGTCAAACGACAGTAGGGGTTCTACCACTGTCTTCATCTTGGCCTTTGAGGGGGATTCTTTTCCTGAAAAGGTCAAGGTGATAGATTACCAACGTGATGCGAAACTGTATGTCCCCAAGCGTGCTTAAAGTGTTTGAAATTCGGGCACACATCTCTGCACTGCAATGCTAGCCGTATGTGCAGAGATTTTGGACGACCACCGCATTCGCACACTCCTTGTGCATTTCCCCCGTTTGTGTCAACTGTGGAAACCACCATTCGCGCTGCTTACCCCATTGCACTGTTTTCCAGAAAGAGATGAAAATAAAGGCATATAAGACTCTGAACAAAGTAACTTATCAAGAGGTCAAGTAGTAGTATGAGTGGTTGACCCAGCATGTATAGCAGCATCATATGCTGCTGCTTTGACATTGTCCCTTTGCCGACGGTACCCCCACCCATCACACCTCCTACAGAGGGACCTCAGGGCTGCTCAACAATGCCTGCACCAGCCTTCTTGATTGTTTGAGGCTCTCCTCTTGCTGCTTCTCCCTCCCCTACAGCTACTTCAGGGTCACTGCCTTCCCACCTACCAGGGCCATCAGTCCCCACCTTCCAGCTGGAGCCAAATCATCTTCCTGTTGCCAAGGTTTCTGCCGGTCTACAACTGGACACGAGCCGGTGGCTGAATTAGCCACAAGCTGCTCGTTGCACTACTTCGTGATCATCATAGTTACCTAAAACTGATTCAGAGAAGCCCTTGCATTAATCCAAATCATCTAAGGAAAGATAAGAGGTAGTTCTCCAAGAGGTGGTGATTGTGGTAGCCCCCACGCCACCAGATCCCACCTGTTCACCTCTTATGGCCGAGGTGGAGATTTCGGTGACCCAAGGCCCTGGATCCGACCACACAATAGAACACAGAAGGTGTGAGTGTTGCCATAACCCATTGGCAGCAGGGGACCCTATGCTACAAATTTCATCCTTCGTCCCTTCATGGCCACATAGCACATAAACAGCATTATTCTCCAGTGGAGCGGTAGAGGTTTTTCCACCACATTGCTGAGCTATGGTATATTTTAAGCACTTCCCCTGCCTTCTGCATTGCTCTTCAGAGGTCTTTGTTTCCCGCAACATGGACCGCAGTCCTTTGTGGATACTGGCAATCTTTTCAGAATCATGCTACCTAAGTATATAGGATTTACTAAGTTATCTTTTATCATAAATATTTTGTGTTAATCTGAATGCAGTTGCCATTTCTTGACAGCGAACTTTGTTTGCAGCTTTTTCCAGACACTTCTCTAGTATGAATTCGCCCAAGAATTTAAACTGAGGAACACTTTTCTTTCCATATTTCGTATTCAAAAACTTCGGTGCTTGTTTGTTGCATATCATATATTCCGTTTTTTTTTCGAATGATTTTTGTAGTCCTACATTTTCTGCAACTTTTTAAAGAGTTTTAATTTGTGTTTGGGCGGTGGTAATATCTGTAGTTAAAATTGCCAGATCGTCTGCAAAAGCGAGGAAATCTACTCTAATATTAGTTCTATCTAACTCGATTGATTGATTGATCCATATTTTGATTCGACTTTTGCTCCCACTATTCTGTAATTAAACAGTAATGGGGAGTCCATCTCCCTGTCTAACACCAGTCTTTACATCAATTGATTCAGAAATTTCTCCCATGAATTTAACTTTATAGCTAGTGTCGGTTAGCGTTTCCTTACGTTATTATGTAGTCCTTGTTGTTTTAAAATTTGGAAAAGAGGTTCATGATCAACTGCGCTGTAGGCCTTTTTAAAATCCACAAATGTACAAACAGTATTCTTACTAGAAATCCTTTGGTGCCTAAGGATTAGTTTAAATTAAGAATTTGTTCTGGAAATAGTTTTAAATTAAGAGTTTGTTCTGGACAGGACCTGTTTGGTCTAAAGCCTCCTTGGTATTCACCAATTTTAGGTTCTAACTATTCTCGGGCTCAATCAAGTAAATATTGCGATAGAATTTTGCATGTGACCGGGAGAAGAGATTCCTTGGTAATTATTAATATCGGTTACATCCAATTTCTTATGCAGTGGATGAAGTAGGGCAGTTTTCCAATACTCAGCTATTTTGTCAGTTCGCCACAATGTCCTATTAGTTGAGTGATCTCTCTTATAGTGTAAGGGCCAGCCCAATTTCAGTAGTTCTGCAACTATACCATCTTCTCTGGATGATTAATTGTTTTTAAGTCTCTTAAATTGTTTAGTTATTTCGATTTCGTTAGGTTCTGCAGTGTTAAGGTTGGTGTTTTTAGTTTGCTGTTGGTGGAATTTATATGCTGGTTCTGGACAGTTTAATACTTTTTCAAAACAATTAGCAAGTACCTTATAGTTTTCCTGGTTTTTAAGACCCAAACTCCTGTTCTCATTTTTGAGGCAAAGACTTAGAGGCTGGTAAATGGTTAATTCTGTTTTGAATCTTTTATAAAGATTCTTGTATTGTTGTTTTGGAAGTGTTCCCCAATTTCTAAAAGTTGGGCATTTTTGAAGCTCCTTTTAGTCTGTGGGATTAATTTAGAGTTCGAAAGGTGTTGTATGTATGTTCTGTTTTGTTACTATACCGTTTTTAATGCCTAGTATGTAGACTTAGCTGCTGTTTAAAAAACTGCGTTCAACCAAGGGTGTTTCCTTTGAAGTGGAATTAAATTTTGTGCTGTTTTGATGAACTTTCCTTTTAGGCTTTGCCAAAGGTTTGAATGTTGTTTGTCAAGTTCACTTGTTAGTTAGGGTTATTTTAGTAGGGTCAAATTTCGGGATAACGTTTTTTGTTTTGAAGAAGTTTTTTATTCACATTATATAATGATCAGAATCAATATTAGACCTTTTCCTAACTTGGACATTTAAAATTTCTTTGTAGTTAGGGTATGAAACTGCTACATGCTCGATTTGAAATGTTCCAATAAATTTACTGTGAGTCCACAAAGTATTTTATTTAGTAAGGTTCTTTTTAAAATGTGTTGACATGATTGTAAGGTCAAAATTTTTGCACGTTTCAACAATTCTTTGGCCACTTTGGTTGCTCCATTTATGTGCAGGAAATCCACCCACATTTTTTCTGTTTACCTAATTGAGCATGAAAATTACCCATTAAAATTTTAATATGGTATGAGGGGAATTTTTCGGGACGATTCATTCTAACGAATCCCAAGCTTCATTAACTAATTTAGGTTTTTTGCAGTTATCCACATTGATTCGCATATGGGTATTAAAGTGTATGCTTTATTTGCACATTTGAGAGAAATTGTCATTAGTCTATTGTTAATGGTTTGCAGCTCCATTACTGAATTTAAAAAAATTTTTGAGACCGCAAAAGCAACTCCAAGATGTGGTGTATTATTAAGTATTCTTTTATCAGTTTTACTTTAAAAGACGATAATTGCCGACACCCATGGTGTTACTGTCCGTTATTCTTGTTTAAGTGCCAAAATGTGAATATTCTATTCTTTTCATGTATCTCCCAATTAATGAAGTTAACTTGGTTGCAAAAGCGTTTATATTGCAAGCTAGCCTATGGTGACGGCAGTTCTCCGTCTGCGAAACGACTAAAAGGTTGTAACCATCACACCAAAGAGGTGCCACGTTTATCAATAGCGCAAGGAATTATGACGTACGTTAAATAGTGGCCCCTGCGTGGATCACCTAAGGAGATGACTGACTCGACATAAAATTAATTTAATGCCTTCAAACCCACAAAAAAATAAATGATTTCGTAGAGAATGAGTGTCGTTGAAAAATTAACAAGGATCTACGTTATCACAAAAAATCTATTAACGAATATAAAGGTCAAGAGAGAACAAAGATATATCTTGTGTATCTTTGGCCGCATACACAGTGGTTCAATCCTCTGATTTAAAAGGATGGAGCAAGTGCTGGAGCGCTTGTCACCTAGGCTCACTCTAAAGATGGCTGGATAGTATTCAGCCGAAATATTAGAAGCTGAATTTATGCGGCTGCACGCCCGAAACTTTATGGAACAATATAAACAGAAACTTTAACTGTATGACAGTTCATTAACAGGAACTCAGGTTGGTTGGCAAAGAACTAGGGAGCCTAACTGGAATTGACATGTAGATGAGACTGGCTGCTGAGAGTGGAAGAGTGCCAATCTAGGCAGGCACACACTGTTGTACCATTCCAGTGATTGGTCTCTCGTGTCAAGATACAATTAAGCATCAAATGGACACTGGGAGTGACTACTGAGAGTACAAGGCCGTTACAAAAAAAGATGGTAGTGAAAACGATTGATAGGCTTCTGAATTTGCCGAAGCTGTGAAACATTACCGATATAGCCAGTGAAAGACGCGATGTTGCCGAAGCTGCTAGAGTCGGTTGGGCGTCGTACTGTCGGAGATAACCCCACGTCTGCCGATGATTGTTTCACGTCCACGAAAATATGAAGTTTCGCCCGGGTGTTCAGACGTGTTAACAATTAACTGTTCTCCCCATAGAAACGGAAGAGCTCTAACGGCTGCGTTCCGCAATGATGGAGAAGCAAGTCCTAGACTGTACTGTTGCTCAAAACCTTCCAAAAAAACGGCTGTTCCGCCTGATGTTCTTGAATAAACCTAGAGACCCCATATTACACATCTAATCACTGAGGTGCGTACACACTCTGTTCTCCAAAAAAAACAGCACATAATGCTTGGAGTTCTGCAACCTGACCCCCAGTGCATTTCAGAAGATGAGGGAAGCTTCCTAGTGAAAACAATCTCCGTCTCGTCCATAAAGTGATGTAATGGGCGGCGTTTTGGTGAGGCACTGCGGCAGCCAAGAAACGCAGCATCCAGAGAAATTCATCCCGTCTCATGAGGTACGCTGTCCTTGTTGTAAACACATTAGCCGGGCGGCAGCCCGACGCTGCTTTACCTCGATTCGTATGTAGCATAAGGAGACCAGACTCCCACAGCATGTCCACTGGCTATTAAGGCGGTTAGGCCGGAGCCAGGATTCCCGGCGCCACCAGTTTCTAAAAGTGTCATTTCACATTCAGCCATGGCGATCCCACCTTCGGCCACCTTCGGCCACCTTCGGCCACCTTCGGCCACCTTCGGCCACCTTCGGCCACAATGGTGGCCCATAAAGCACTGCCCTGCACGGCCCACTGCCAGTTTTGGTGACTACAGAGGGACGCTAGCAATGAGAAGCTTCCGTGAACTCTCTTGCTGCTTGGGGAGAGTTCTAAAGCTGCCCCTGATGCAATGGTCACCACCAGTGTGCAAAAATCTGTCTCTCTAGCAAAGTTTAATTCTACAACGCTGCTTAAGTCATGCAAGTGCAGTGAAATCAATCAGTGGTTAACCCTTACCCTAATAGTGCATCAGATTAATATCAATCGGGGAAAATTTAGATATACCAAAAGCAAATGAAATTGTATGATAACCACCAAAACAAAATAAAAGGGGAAGTCCCTGACAGGTATTACCACGGTAGTGGCCTGCCCGCAAGGCACCGCCATGTTTCAATATGTTTAGTCTATTTGTTCTGGTTTCAAGACTTCCTCTGACACTTCCTGGCAGATCAAAACTGTGTGCTGGACCGAGACTAACTCGGGACCTTTGCCCGCGAAAGGCAAAGGTCCCGTGTTCGAGTCTCGGTCCGGCACACAGCTTTAATCTGCCAGGAAGTTTCATATCAGCGCACACTCCGCTGAAGAGTGAAAATCTCATTCTCTGAAGACTTCCTCTGTTGAATCAAACTACATTTTAACCTGGGCGCCCCAGAATCCGAAAGACCAATTGCGCCAGTAATACTGGTAGAGGATTGACTACCTGAGGTAACAATGTGATTATCAAAATACTCAATGATGATTGTACCTGGAATCAGGTGAGACTGACAAGACTCACTGAGTGAACTCAGTGTGTTAAGACTGGAAAGATTAGTTCCTTAATATAAATTTCAGCCGCCCCTCTGGTGAACATACGCTGACCACTTTGCCGATTGCTACAAGACAGATGCAATGTGGATTTGGTTTTGTTTTGTTTTGCTTTGGTCTGGTACTGCTTATTCTGTGTTCGCAGCTGTCCACCGTATCTCTGGAACATTAACTAACTGCCACCTCTGACCTGTTCAATAGTCTAGGCAAGGTCGGGTTCTTTTCAGAAAGTAAGTTAAGAGCGGTCGTGACATGGAAACCACTGAAAAAATCCGATGAAGCTTTGCACAGATGTGTTGGGTAGTGTCTCTAGTACTCCCATTGATCGCGGCATATCGTTCTTCTTACTTCTGAGAAATCATCTCTCGCGCCAAGAAAGAGGCCTGGAGCGAAATTTCGCCTGAAGCTATACAGCCTACGTAACTGTCATGCGTTTCCTTCTTTAAGATAATTCTCAGCCGCATTCTGCATGGACAATGGATATGCTCCAGCAGCTTTTTTGATGGGAAGTGTTCGATCACTCACAGTACAGCCTGTAAATTCCTTCTTCTGGTGTAACAGAGTTTCCTCTTTTGTTGCTAGTCAATTGTCAGGATGAGAATTACTGCAAAGGGCATTTGATTCTAAAGCATTATGTCAGGGTGAAAAACACTAAATAAATTACTTTTTCTCTCTTAACATCATGTGGGCAGGGTGGGTTCTTCCTTGGCTGGGGTATGAGGTAGAATGAAGCAGCATTTTTACATAAGATAACTTTCAATAAAAGTTTTGTACAACTGTTTCCTTACTGGATGTTCTGGCTGGGAGAGCGGCAGCTCTGTCGTTTGCGTAGCCTTGCTGCGTGAGCAGCGGCGTTTGATTACGCCTGGCGGTGTGTATCTCGCATTGCTATTTCGCCCAGTTGACAGGAGATGCGCCTCATGCGGTGACCCGTTTAATTATTGAGAACGAAGTCGTGAATCGTATGGTGATACCTTGGATGTGCCCCCCAGGGGGTCCACAACTCTTTTGTGGATACGTGCGTGGCGAGCACGGGGCCACAAGCTATTGCAACTTTCTTTCTCTCCAGGGCTGCATTTCCTTCCCCTTCCCCTCCTTTCCCCTCCTAGCTCCTTTCCCGTCTCCCTCACATCTCCCTCTCTTGGTGTCCTTGCTTATGTTGGCCCCCGCTATCCTCCTGGTTCTGTTGGTTTTACAATCCGGCTTTGTTGCGTAAACAGCTCCTCCTTTTGGCATTCCTTGGTCCCCCTCTGAGGTTTGACCTCCATTAGCAAATTTCTCCTCCATAGTGTGAGCCATTTGGGGAAGAGCACCTTACCTAGTGTCTCTGACGTGCGCCCTCCTAGTACATTCCACCTTTTCTTTCACATCGTTGTCTGATGCTAGGGTGCATAGCCAGCATGGTAGCCAGCTCGTGTGGTGGGGTCGCTATGTACCCTTCTGGTTGAGCCCCCTGAACACACAGGGATCACAATTCTGATACCTGAGCTGTGACCTCCTCATGCATTCCTTGGAATGGTTGCTCGTCATCCTGGAGCATCGGAACTCCCGGCAATGGCCGCTGTGCCAGACGGCCCTTGCTGTAGCCTGGTGGCGCCCATGAGGAGAGCCCCTGATCGGAGTGGGTGGTATCAGGGCGGACACTATGCAAATGAAACGCATACGGGTCCAGAACTCTGGCCGTTCTTCCGCGGCTGTCTCTCTGCGTGGGACTGATTCTTAAAGTGCTTCTTCTCTTGCCCCTTCGGCCTTCCCTTCCATGGCTACCACCTGGGAAGAGGGTCAGGTCCGTCGGCTAGGGGCGAAACCTTTCCCCCGTTATCTGGTTTGCACCACGACTGATGGGGATACTTTCAACAATACCAAACCTTTATTCTTTGTGGAACTCATTGAAGACAAGTTTGGCGAAGTGGACTTCCTGAGCAAGATACGGTCGGGTTCGTTGCTGATCAAAACTGCTTCCGCTGCCCAATCTGCGGCCCATCGTGTCTGTACCCATCTTGGCACAATTCCTATGTCCATTACCCCCCCACCAATCTCTAAATATGATAGGTGTGATTTTTCACAGGGACCTCATCCTTCAAACTGATAAGGAACTTCGGGACAAGCACTTTGTTCGGCGTGTCCAGAAGGGTCCTAAAGAAAATCGCATTGATACTGGTGCCTTTATCCTGGCCCTCGGACGGGATACCCTCCTTGAGAAAGTTAAGATTATGGTTTATCGATGTGATGTGAAGCCGTACATCCCACCTCCTATGAGGTGTTATAAGTGTTTGCGTTTTGGACACATGTCTTCCCCCTGTTCACAGGCCCCTCTCTGTGGTGACTGTGGACGTCCACTCCATGAGGGGAGTCCCTGTGTTCCCCCTCCTGTGTGTGTCAATTGTCATGGTAGTCATTCTCCACGTTCACCAGATTGCCCAGTATATAAGAAGGAAAAGAAGATACAGGAGTATAAGCCCCTCGATCGTTTAACCTACAGAGGCCCGTAAGAAATATACACATCTTCACCCTGTGTCCATGACATCTAATTACGCCTTGGTTACAACTTCACCCCTTCCTCCCCCTTCCTTACCCCCATCACGGACCCCTCTCCTACCCCCCTCCCCTGCGGCTCCCACACCTTCTCCTCTGGGCGCTGCTCCCCCTCCCCAGCCGGAGAAGTGTCCCACTCCTTCGGCGTCTGCCGGTCAAGGGCGCCTCTCCCGGGATGCCCCTTCCCGGCACCTTCCAGGCCAAAGGTCTGCTGCCGCGCGACGACCGCGAGAGCCGCGGTCTGTCGGCCCCCAGGTCACCCAGTCTCTTTCTGTTCCTGATCTTGCTGCAGCTGGCTCCTTTATGCCACACAGCCCTCCTCGATCTCAGCCTGAAACGAAGAAGAAACGTAAGTTCTGGGACAAAGAGCCTCTGGTGTCACCAGAGGTCCCATCCCAGGCTTCACAACCGGATTCTGACCTGTCGTTCATGGATGTCGCCCCCTCCTAGTCCATGACGGGTCGGGACCCGGCGGTATGACTGGCTTTAGCGTGTTCAGCCCCCATTTAAATCATCGTTCTGTGGTTCTCCAATGGAATTGTAATGGATACTATCGTCACCTTCCGGAATTGAAATCCCTTCTTTCGTCTTACTCTGCAGCTTGTGTGGTTCTCCAGGAATCTCATTTTACTGATTCTCACTCACTGACCCACCGTGGGTTCCGTGTTTTCTGTCGAAATCGGGTCGGATCCCTGCGGGCTTCTGGTGGCGTCTGTTTGTACGTTGGTCCTTACAGACATTGCTAGCACGTGGATTCCTCTTCAAACTAGATTGGATGCGGTTGCTGTTAGGGTCCACCTACACTCTACGGTCAGTTTGCGATCTTTATCTCCCTCCTGACAGGACTCTTACACCTGGTGCCTTAACTGCCCTTCTTCAGCAACTTCCTCCTCCATTCCTCCTCCTTGGGGATTTTAATGCTCATCATCCTTTGTGGGGCAGTGCCTTTCCATCTAGACGAGGTCTTCTTATAGACCAATTTATTGCAGACCACGACTTGTGCCTTCTTAATGATGGCTCCCCTACTCATTTCAGTGCCGGTCATGGTGCTTTTTCTGCCATTGATCTTTCTCTTTCTTCTCCCTCTCTCCTCCCTTCATTACACTGGTCGCCACACGACGACCTTCGTGATAGTGACCATTTCCCGTTGATTATCTCGCTCCCTTCCGATCCACAATGGACAGGTTACCTCGTTGGTCTTTCCAACGCGCCGATTGGCCTCTATACACTGCACAGGTCGTGTTTTCTCGCTCTTTGTCGGGTTGTATTGATGACGTCCTACGTGACGTGTCTGACGCGATTGTTCGCTCTGCTTACCTTGCTGTCCCGCGCTCATCTGGACCATTTCGTCGCCGGAAAGTCCCATGGTGGAGTACGGCTATTGCCATCCGTGATGCCGTCGAGCTTTGCAACACTTTAAGAGGAACCCATCGGTAGCCAGCCTTACTACCTTTAAACGCCTCTGCACTAAAGCCCGTTATTTAATCAAACAGAGCAAGCGGATATGTTGGGAACGATTCGTTTCTTCCCTTGGTTCTATTGTCCCTCTGTCACGGATATGGGCTACACTTCGCTCTCTCCAAGGTTGCCATCGGCAAGTCCACCCTCCCAGGTCTTTACCTCCCAGATGGCCTTTGTACGGACCCATTAGTTCTTGCAGAACATCTTGCGACCCATTTTGCAGTGGCATCAGCACCAGCCTCCTATCCAGCTGCTTTCCTTCACCAGAAACAGCGGGCTGAAGCTTTCACCTTATGTTTTGCCCCTTGTGTCAGAATCTTAGAACGAACCTTTTACTGAATGGAAATTTCTTTCTGCTCTATCTTCTTCTCATGATACGGCCCCTGGCCCAGATTCCATTCATAACCAACTGCTTCAGCATCTCTGCTCCACAATGGCAAAATCTTCTTCGGGTGTTTAACCGTATCTGGCTCCAGGGTGACTTCCGTTCTCAGTGGAGGGATAGCATCGTGGTTCCTGTCCTTAAGCCTGGTAAGAATCCCCTATCTGTTGACAGCTATCGGACAATTAGTTTGACCAATGTTGTTTGTAAGTTACTTGAACGGATGGTAGCCCGTCGGCTCAATTGGGTCCTAGAATCTTGGGATTTATTGTCCCCTTACCAGTGTGGCTTTCGATAGGGACGGTCTCCAATCGATCATTTACTTCGCTTGGAATCCGCAGTTCGGCAAGCTTTTTCCCAGCGCCGCCATTTGGTTGCAGTGTATTTTGACCTTCGCAAGGCCTATGACACGGCCTGGCGCCATCACATCTTACTTACCCTTCATCAGTGGGGTCTTCGGGACCCACTCCCGATTTTTATCCGCCAGTTCCTGTTCCATCGGTCATTCAGAGTTCGAGTTGGTACTGTTTTTAGTTCTCCACGGACCCAGGAGACGGGCATCCCACAGGGTTCTGTCTTGAGTGTCCTTCTTTTCCTCAATGCTATCTATGGACTTGTGGCCTCTGTCGGTCCTTTGGTCGCCCCTGCGCTGTATGCGGATGATTTATGCGTTTGGGTTGGTTCCTCTTCGATGGCATCTGCAGAGCGGCAGCTCCAGGGAGCTATATGGCGTGCCTCTGCATGGACTCTCTCACATGGGTTCCAATACTCTCCTCTAAAATCGCGGGTGGTCCACTTCTGTCGCCGTACTACGATCCACCCTGATCCAGAGATCTACCTCGATGCCCAACGATTGCCTGTGGTCCCACAGTTTCGTTTCCTGGGTGGTCTTTTGGACAACAAGCTCACTTGGCTGCCCCATATCAGACTCCTGAAGGTAGGATGTTTCCGTAAGCTCAATGTCCTTCGCTTCCTTGCCCACTCCTCTTGGGGTGCGGACCGTTCCCTTCTTCTCAGTCTTTATCGTGCTCTAGTTCTGTCTCGCTTGGACTATGGTTGTCAAGTTTATGGTTCAGCTGCTCCTTCCACACTGCACGTGCTGGATCCAGTCCACCATCGTGGTATCCGTTTGGCCACCGGTGCCTTCCCTACTAGCCCTGTTGATAGTCTCCTGGTTGAATCTGGGATCCCCCGCCCCCCTTCTGTTCGGCGGTCCCAGCTTCTGGTGTCTTATGCACTCGCTATCCGTTCCTCTCCCAATCATCCTTCCTATTTTATCCTGTTCCCTGACCATGGACGTCGCCCACCCGACTCCCGCCCACGGGCAGTTTTACTGGTTGGGCTCCGCCTTCCGTCTCTTTGCCGTGATTTTCAGCTTCCTTCTTTGTCCTGTCTTCCTCGCTCGCTCCCCTCCACCACCCTTGGTTAGTTCCTTGGCCTCGAATTCGGATGGATCTCCGCCGAGGTCCGAAAGATTCCATCCCCCCGGTGGTGTTCCGTTCCTTTTTCCGCCAAATTTTATGGGAGTTTCGGGATGCTGTTGTTTTTTACACTGATGGCTCTAAATCTGCTGATCATGTGGGGTATGCCTTCACGTCCTCTGTTGGAACGGAAAATCATCTGCTGCCACCTACATGTGGGGTGTTTACTGCGGAATTGATGGCAATTTCCCAGGCCCTTACCTTTATTAAACAGTCCCACCACAACCGCGTTTTGATATGTACGGACTCAGAGTGGCCTTCTTGCTATTGACCGGTGTTTTTCGCGCCATCCCTTGGTCTCTGCCATCCATGACCATCTCGCTGATATTCACCGTGCTGCTTGCTCCATTGACTTTCTTTGGGTCCCTGGCCATGTTGGTATCCCGGGTAATGAGCTCGCTGATCGTTTGGCTGGGGGAGCAGTCACTTACCCCCCATTTTCTGTAACCCCTGCTGCAGCGGATTTACGGCTTTACATCAAATACCACTTCGCACAGTCATGGGCCGATTCTTGGGAGGCTACTCCCCTGTCTAATAAACTTCGTGCCATTAAGGTAACACCAGGCTCGTGGCGTTCTTCCTTTCGCATCTCCCGAAAGGACTTGACCACACTGTGTCGTCTCCGTATTGGCCATACCAGGCTGACCCATGGTTTTCTTTTGCGTGAGGAGCCACCCCCACTTTGTGGTTGTGGAGCCTTCCAGTCAGTAGCCCACATTTTGGTTGAATGTCCCCTTCTTTTGGCTCTGCGTGCTAAGTACAGACTCCCCCACACTTTACCTTTGATGTTGGCTGACGATTCCCGGATGGTCTCTCTGGTTCTCGGTTTCTTCCGGGAAAGTGTTTTATTCTCAGTTTTAAGGTTTTTAATCTCTCTCTGGTGTTGGGGCAGGGCGGTGAGTGTTTGGGTGTCTCCCACTGTAAGCAGTGTTTGGAGATTCCCGATTCACCTCCCTAACAGATATCATCTTTTCTTCCCCCTTTACTCTGTTTATACCCCTTTTTTTTAAAGGATTGGTTAGTCTCCTTTTCCCATACGTACTTCTACCTACGGTTGCACCTTTTAAGTCACAGGTGGTCTTGCCTATGCTGCTTCAGAATAGCGTTGGGTTCGTTCTCTTGCTGACTTCCCTCATTTTGTTTTTACCATTGACAACATGATTGCCCTTTTACGCTTTTAGCTTTTTCCCTTTTATTGATCTGACTTTCCTGAGATGTCCCATTAGCGGACTGGACCATATTTGAAACAAGGGACTGATGACCTTGCTGTTTGGTCCCTTAAACCTCAAACAACCAACCAACCTTGGATGTGGCGTCCCAGTGTTTCTCTTCTCTAAGCAGCCGCGTGTGTCAGTGGTGTGCGTCGGCCAGTGGAGCGGCGCGACGGGGGAAGGCCAGTGTCCCAGACTCGAACAACGGACTCCAGCTGGCCAGTCTTCTGCTGCCAGATCTTCATCACCAGCTCACGGGTGACTGCTGATGTGACGCCGTCTCCTTCCCATCCTCACGAGTCACCCGGGTATGTAAAAATAAGTCTTCAAATACCTTCTAACTTCTGTCTTCTGGCGGCGAGGCTGCTGCTTGTTTTTCCATTACAGCGGCGGACTTGGCGCTTCTGTGTACGATGTAGTCACTTCCTGCATGACGGTCTTCAGCTCCGAAACTGAACTGAAAACTACTCTTCCTGTCGGGCCCACTGCGTCTCACGTATTTATTCACTTCAGTTCGCCGGAGGTGAAAGACTTCACGGTCATTGCCTCCTCTGTCACGTTGAAAAGCTTCTCGAAGAATCTTCTTAACGTCGGTCATTGGCTCTTGGAATGTAGGCGATGGCCTTTGATCACATGTGACAACTGAGAAACACGTGAGCCGGTCGGGCGATGCCCTGACGGCTGAATCGACAGCGTCCGCTTATGTGGGGAGGTCTATGGCTTCTTCTGAACTTGGTGACTTCATGGTCATTGGCTCTTCTGTCACTGCTGCCCTGCCCACTGTTTGCCAGTGTGTAATTCTTCTAAACTAAACTAAGTTTTTCATTTATTTTCTAATTTCTACTTCACTTCACATGGATTTCACTAATTTATTTACCTATCTTAAGTGCCACTCAACATTCCTCCACTCTTCACACGGTAAAAGCACTAACACAAGCAATGAAAACTCTCGACTTAGCCGATTCATCTCTGCTCACATGATCTGCTGGCTATGAAGACAATATTTTGGTACATACAACGAGCTGTAGACCATCGTAGACAATAGGTGGAAAGCCCTGACGGCTGCCTTCTATGTCGAGGGTATTGGAAAATTAGTAAAACGCTACGCAAGTGTCGATCTGATCGGCGACTGTGTAGATAAGTAGCTGGGAGTAGTAGCTAACTGTTGCAAATAACACGTTTTTCATTTTCACAGTGGTCTCCATTTCGCGACCAGTTGGACTTACTTTCCGAATAGCTATCGTATATTGGGTTCATTGAAAGGTTCTATGTATGTGAAAGGTTTCCTGTAATGTTGGGAGTTTCCTGTTCTAATAAATCATTCTAATAATTTCCATATCCTGTTCCACGCCAAATAGTTAATGCAAAGTTTTATTAGGTGTTTATTAAAGGTGGAATGACTGTCCATACTGCCAGCTCATGTGTTTTTTATATGTAGGTTTGAAATTTCTGCGTTTCATTCCAGAAAAATTGATTTGAAATTTCGACACTTTATCTGGTGGACAGCAGCTCCTTGGTAATGGTCTGGTTTACCGACTGGTTCTTGTAAATGCGACTGGAGTGTTTTTCTTGGCCTGTGTACTATGTGTAATCCATGTTTCTTCAGTATAATTGGTATTACCTGCGTTTTGTTTTTGTAAGTTAATGTGTACCTTTTTTCGTCACTTCATGATCGTTCCTGTTCTTTGTTTGTGCATAACATAGTGTCTGTGTTGGTTGTGAAGTTTTGTGGTGCTTATGTCCTAATTATTTTCATTTTTTGTTGTATTTTGATTTGTGGGTGTCTCTTTATCATAGGGTTGTTACATTTATTTTGGCTATGGATCATATTGTTTTTAGTTCTTTGGCATAGTTTTCTCAACTGAACAGGACTTCCAGCCTGTGTATCATGTGTTAAAGAGCTGCTAGTATGTGGTTTTGCAGATAGCTTCATATGGTATATGTATTGGTGTATTTTGCTGTTGGCTTTCTGTATATATCAGGTATTCTGACTGTCTGTTGTGCCCAAGAAGTGTATTTGTTTTCCTTTTTATGTCTGAACTGGATATTCTTATGTACACTGTTCATGTCTTCCTGACAGTCTCTACTGGTTCGTCTACCATACAAATTATATCATCCACAAACATACACCAATTAAGTGTCATTTCTTTCTGATTTTTGTAGCAAATATTGCTTTTTTTATATGGCTGATGCAAATTTCTGCCAATGCTTCAGATGTTGAGGATCCCGCTAGAAGGCTGTCTTTCTGTAGTACTTCTTTTCCAGTATTAAATAATTTTATGATTTGATGACTTTAAGTGTTTTAGTTATTTCTCTAATATTTTATCTCAGTCAGTTCACTTCAACTAATATTGTCTACAATTTCCGTCCGAATAAATCAGCTAAGCTGCATGTGGAATGTGTAAGCTTTTTATTTGTATTTTTCACTGTTCAGTTGTTTATTGCGTAATATTCTCATTATTTCCTGTTCGTCCCTCCCCCCTCGCTCAGTTCACCAAGCAACCATATTTTTGTTTTTTGTTTTGCCATGTAGTATCATGGTGCATTCATAAAATGTGAGATGTCTCATGGAAATTTTCATTTGTGTATTTCCGATTGGCTTCTGAACGTCAGTGATTCCTTTCTTTTTTGAGATGTCTGAGAAAAATGACCGACTTTTGTCTATCAAACTTTTTATTTTTCAAACAACAATGCTGTCCCTTTCAAAATAGTTCCTTTTGCAGCTATACACTGGTGGAATCTTTGTTCCCAGTCCTTATAGCAGCGCTGAAAGGCTTCAACTGGTGGATCTTTCAACATGTCGGACACACTTTTGAATTTTCTCAAGAATCCCAATACGACGTCTTTTTAAGACATTTGCAATTTTGAGAAAAAGAGAAGTCACAACGACACACACAAAGTGAATAGGAGGGCAGTGAAACAACAGGAATGCTTTTGAAGTCAAATATTCAGTGATGGAAGTGGCCGTGTGATATGAGGCGTTGTCATGTTGCAGTATCCACTTTTCTGCAATGTCCAGTTCCACTCGATTCGTGTTTCCCCTGATCGTTTCAAGGACATCTTTGTAAAACCTTTAGTTGACAGTTTGGCCTGAAGGTCTGATCTCATATGAGCACGCAAACGTTCGTCGTTCTCGTTGAAGTTGAAGCTCTCCTGAGCAAGGTTCATCTTCAACGTGTTCTCCGCCTTACAAAAATGATTTGTGCCCGCGAAGAACATGTTCTTGGTAAGGAATGTTCCCAATAGGCCTGTTTCAGCTTTTCAAAGGTCACACTCGTTGATTTCTTAATTCAACAAAAAACTTGACGGCTTAACGTTGCTCTAAATTCCACTGTTCCATTTTCGTAACAACAAAAAGCTAACTTACCTGATGGCACTATAAAAAATCACGTGGTTACTGTGCGGAGTTCAAACTCGGTTTAAACGTCAGGAAGAGATGAAAACATCATTCTATACAACTAGAACAACACAGCTTCGTCAGGTCGCTCACAGTGTTAGCCTCATACACTTAGTATACGATGTATTGTTTGTTGTTCTCCGTGAATATAAAGCAGGTTTTACGTCCTTGACGTTGTTGTTGGTGTGTCAGGAAATATGCCATAGGACAAGATTTCACTTCAGCGATACCCTTTAAAGAGCTGAATTCTTTGGTTTCGTTTGCATATTACTCTTTATTGAATAGTGCTGTTGTGTTCCCTCTGGTGACTGTGATGTTACTGGAATGAATTTTTTCCTTTTAGTTTCTTTGTGGTATCTATCTGAAGTTTACTGCTGTGGTCTTTCTTTGGTATGATTATGATTCTCGTTTCATTCTTCACTATTTTTCGGATTGTACATATATAGGAGTATCTTCTTGTTTCTCTTACTCTCTTAGGATTCTTTCTCTTTCTCCAATCAAATTTTCTTTGTACTGGTAGTCTGTCTCGTTGATGTGGCGGAGCCCTTTTTCTAACAGTCGTTTCTTTCTTAGTTAATTCTTTAATTCCTTTTTTAGAAAGTGTTCGTGTTTTTTCCTGTGATGTTTTCTGTATCATGCTAATCATCAGTTTTAATAATAATAATAATTATCATTATAATAATAATTATCATTATAATAATAATTATAATTATAATTATGATTATAATTATAATTATGATTATAATTATAATTATAATTATGATTATAATTATAATTATAATTATGATTATAATTATAATTATAACTAGAACAAGCACAAATAGAACACGAAGTGACACACATGTTAGATATAGAAGAAAAATTTCAGCTGACATATATAGAATACAAAGACACAAATACAGACATAAGACCATTCTTGCATAGACCACCAAATAACCCACAAGGCGAAACAACAATAAAAACTATCAACACAATCATACACAACAAAATAAATGAAAACACAACTATGGAAGAGTTACAATTACTGGTTTATATAGGAGCACTCACTACACTAAATATACACACTAGACAGAGATCAGAACCAACCAACACACAGAAGAAACCCACAAAACCAGCATGGCAACACAGGCTACAGATCAGAATAGAAAAACTGAGAAAAGACATCGGACAGCTAACACAATTTATAAGAAATGAAATGTCAGAAAAAAGAAAAAGGTTAGGTAAAATCTCACAACAAGAAGCGACAGAGCAATTAGACGAAAAGAAGCAGAAATTACAAGCATTAGCCAAACGACTCAGAAGATACAAAAAAAGTGAAAATAGAAGGAAACAAAACCAAACATTCAACACAAACCAAAAGAAATTTTACCAGACAATAGATAACACACACATTAAAATAAACAATCCACCAAACATAACAGACATGGAACACTTCTGGAGCAACATATGGTCTAACCCGGTACAACATAACAGGCATGCACGGTGGATACAAGCAGAAACAGACACATACAAGATGATACCACAAATGCCTGAAGTGATAATTTTGCAACATGAAGTCACCCAAGCAATTAATTCTACTCACAATTGGAAAGCCGCTGGAAATGATAAAATAGCAAATTTCTGGTTAAAGAAGTTCACCTCAACACATTCACATCTAACTAAATTATTTAACAGTTACATTGCAGACACATTCCCTGATACACTTACACATGGAATAACTTATCTGAAACCTAAAGATCAAGCAGACACAGCGAACCCAGCTAAATATCGCCCCATAACATGCCTACCAACAATATACAAAATATTAACTTCAATCATTAAACAGAAATTAATGACACATAAAACACAGAACAAAATTATAAATGAAGAACAAAAAGGCTGTTGCAAAGGAGCACGAGGATGTAAAGAGCAACTGATAATAGATGCAGAGGTGACATATCAAGCTAAAACTAAACAAAGGTCGCTACACTACGCATTCATTGATTACCAAAAAGCTTTTGATAGTGTACCCCACTCATGGTTACTACAAATATTGGAAATATACAAAGTAGATCCTAAATTGATACAGTTCCTAAACATAGTAATGAAAAATTGGAAAACCACACTTAATATCCAAACAAATTCAAATAATATCACATCACAGCCAATACAGATTAAGCGTGGAATATACCAAGGAGACTCATTAAGTCCTCTCTGGTTCTGCCTTGCTCTGAACCCACTATCGAACATGCTAAATAATACAAATTATGGATACAATATTACTGGAACATACCCACACAAAATCACACATTTGCTATACATGGATGATCTAAAACTACTGGCAGCAACAAATCAACAACTCAACCAATTACTAAAGATAACAGAAGTATTCAGCAATGATATAAGTATGGCGTTTGGAACAGACAAATGTAAGAAAAATAGCATAGTCAAGGGAAAACACACTAAACAAGAACATTACATATTGGATAACCACAGCGACTGCATAGAAGCGATGGAAAAAACGGATGCCTATAAATATCTAGGATACAGACAAAAAATAGGAATAGATAATACAAATATTAAAGAACTAAAAGAAAAATATAGACAAAGACTAACAAAAATACTGAAAACAGAATTGACAGCAAGAAACAAGACCAAAGCTATAAATACTTACGCCATACCAATATTGACCTACTCATTTGGAGTAGTGAAATGGAGTAACACAGACCTAGAAGCACTCAATACACTTACACGATCACAATGCCATAAATATAGAATACATCACATACATTCAGCAACAGAAAGATTCACATTAAGCAGAAAGGAAGGAGGAAGGGGATTTATCGATATAAAAAACCTACATTATGGACAGGTAGACAATTTAAGAAAATTCTTTATAGAACGAGCAGAAACTAGCAAAATTCACAAAGCAATCACTCATATAAATACATCGGCTACACCACTACAATTTCATAACCACCTCTACAACCCGTTAGACCACATAACATCAACAGATACGAAGAAAGTAAATTGGAAAAAGAAAACACTACATGGCAAGCACCCGTATCATCTAACACAGCCACACATCGATCAAGACGCATCCAACACATGGCTAAGAAAAGGCAATATATACAGTGAGACAGAAGGATTCATGATTGCAATACAGGATCAAACAATAAACACCAGGTATTACAGCAAGCATATTATTAAAGATCCCAATACCACAACAGATAAATGCAGACTTTGTAAAAAACAAATAGAAACAGTAGATCACATCACAAGCGGATGTACAATACTAGCAAATACAGAATACCCCAGAAGACATGACAATGTCGCAAAAATAATACATCAACAGCTTGCCTTACAACATAAACTTTTAAAACAACAAGTTCCTACATACAAGTATGCACCACAAAATGTACTGGAGAATGATGAATACAAATTATACTGGAACAGAACCATTATAACAGATAAAACAACGCGACATAACAAACCTGACATCATACTCACCAATAAAAAGAAGAAATTAACACAACTAATCGAAATATCCATACCCAATACAACAAATATACAAAAGAAAACAGGAGAAAAAATTGAAAAATACATCCAACTGGCTGAGGAAGTCAAAGACATGTGGCATCAGGATAAAGTTGACATCATACCAATTATACTATCAACTACAGGAGTCTTACCACACAATATCCACCAGTACATCAATGCAATAGAGCTACATCCAAACGTATATATACAACTACAGAAATCAGTAATTATTGATACATGTTCAATTACCCGAAAGTTCCTAAATGCAATATAACACATACCATACAGTTAAAAGGAAGTGACGCCTGATCAAGGTCCGCGTCACTTTTCATTTTTAACCAGACTTAACGTCTGAGAAAGTAAAGAATAATAATAATAAATGCAAATAATGTCACACACATTCTTGGCATCGAGCAATTTAATTTCGCTTTTTAAGAAAGTTTCTTCTGCGAACTTCTTCCTTGCTGCTATGAAGGAACTGTTGAGGCCTTACACTGAGTAACTTGGAATTAAATTTTACGTTTTACTGAACCTGACATGCTTGAAAGGTTTTATATCTTGAAAGCAAAATGTCTGACATGGTTGTAATATCTTAATTTTTATGTTTTTCGTAGTTCTTCTTTTTCTACATTCTTTGACATGGGGTCCATCAGTGGAACTAAATGAAAGGCTGTTTTATGTCACGTACTTTTCTCTCCATATTTAGAAGCATGTTCAGTGGGATTTAATAGATCTGTTTATATAATAAATTTGTCATGTAATGTTCCATACAAATTACTTCACAATAAGAATACAAAAGTCTTGTAAAAAGCAGTGCTGTTTGTGTACGTTTCGCGTATGTATGTATGTATGTATGTATGTATGTATGGTTGTCCAAAGGAAATATCATGCTTATAAGCGAATTAAAAACAACCTTTCCATTGACAACCTACTCCTAAAGGAATACATTCGATATCTAGTCGTCAGAATATTCTGCTCTAACTTGCTTTGGAGATGGACATTGTTGGCTAAGTATCCTGCTACAATGAAACAAATATATACTGTTAAATTATTTTCAAACAGAAAAATGCAAGAACGTATACAGTATGTTAAATCCCACTCTTACGCTGGCATTGAAGTCGGTAGAACATACGCGATTTTTCTCAAAATCGTGCCCCTGTTTATTGTTTATCAGACGGACACACTAAACTGGTAGACATCGATAAGCCCCCTGAAACAGAAGGCCCCTACCCTGACGGGCACTGACAGCATAGACCTCAGAGCAGAAGCAAGTGGAGCTCAACACGTCTACTGTGACAGTTTCCGTATCTGCCGAGCCATGTATATCACCGATTAATGCTGCAAGAATAAGTCACTCTGCAGCGTCGATCTGCTTGGTGCTTTTTGCTGCCGTGCAGAGGATGTCCGTTTCGTACCTATAAATTGTACACACAGTGGAGGTAAGAGACAGTCTGCAAACTCCTAGAGCTGAACTACTTTTAGTATGACACAGATCACGACCCAAGATTTCTGTTTCTTCATAAGCCAGGAACAGAAAGTCAACTCGTGTATTCGTTCGTGAGAAAGCAATTCAGAGTGCCGCAAACTCCACGGAGAAGCAAAGAATCGTCACTGTGCTTACAGAGAAACTACTTACCTCTCTCTTAGTGGCGAAATGGGCGCTTTGGAAATTCTGACTCTTCACAGTTGCTCGTGTGAGCGAAGTATCTAAGTTGCTCCTTGCGCGACGTGTCCCCATTAGACACCCGCAGGACCCCTATGCCAGTTTCCAGCGAGGCTTGTGTGCTCTCTCTACAATGAAACCCTGCGTCCATTACAAAAGCAGTGCCTCCCACTACACGGGTCATAAATCTGCCAGTCAGTCGCCTGCAGCTCATACTCCGTGCAGAACACTGTTCCAGAACCTTGTAAAACTCCTCCCACGACTGAGAACTTTAGCAATCAAATTCATTACTCTGCTTTTTGGTGTGAAATGTGGCTCGCCACCTCTTGTGAGATGATTTGCGAAATGCTAACTCGTGTCTGCCCGTCGTAACCGCCGCGCATTCCTTCATACTCAAAGGATCCCCCCCTCCCCTCCCCTCCCCTCCCCCCCCCTCCCCAGCCCTTGTAAGATGCTCTCCACCCCCGGCTTCCAGCAACTGGCTGTTCCCACAGATATTTTTTAAGGACAGAAGTGCGTCCAGAATAAGGTCATCGGGCCCACCGTAGGGAGTCCGCCTGCTGGCTATAAAGTTGTTGCCCCATCTCTGTTCTCTTTAGAATAATAAAACGTCACTCTCAGAGAAAAACACGTTTTCTATTTTACACTCCTTGTTGCATATCGCTGCTTTCACAGGAAAGCCTAATGACCACGGCACCGTGCGGTCAGCGTCCAGCTCGAATCTCAGGCATGCAACACTAGAGACAAATATCAGTACGTGGTGTTACCCAGTATCAACCAAAGAAACGCTCAATTACCCAATCGCCCATAGACAGTCACTATCCCATATCGAATAAAATATGCAAACAAAAGGGTATACTACATGTATGAAGGAAAAATACTGTCGCCTTACAAACTAATATTGTAAGAAACTACTTTTTGGAGTACGACGTTTGCAATATTAAATTACTATGTTGTTCTACTTACAAATTTGTGATTTTATGAAAACAGCTTTGCTGAATACCTAACAAAGCTCTCGCCTGAAGCTTCTAACAATAAATACGGTGTGAAAATTATTAGAATGATCAACTGCAATACAAAAGTTCTAACATTACAGGAGATTTTTTCACATACAAAGAACCCTTGCAATGAACAAGGAAATAGTGACCAAATCAACAACTAATCATCATATTGGTTACTAAGACAATAACGGAAATGTCAAACATAACCAGAATAAATAACAACTTAATGTCTACTTCACCTGCCATCGCCTACACATTAAAAAACGCTGAAGTGCACTGACAGTGTCGGTGGCTCTCGTGTGTTTGCAAACGTTGGAAATTCGTTGACGTTGGTTGTGCCCAATCAGTTAACTGTATACAGCAGTCTAAGGGAATCGCTGAATCTGATTTTTCGCTAGAAGATAAAAATTGATTACATTTGTTTTCGATATGGAGAACGTCAGAATAACTTTCACTGATCTGGTTGTTATGAATTCTAAGTTTGCCCACTGATTTTTCATTTTCCTTTAGTGACTGGAAAATCAAGACTAACCTGTAACGTAAACAGCCGCTTAGGGTAGATTCAAATGTGACAACTTGGTTGTGAGTTGACGAAACCAACGAATCTCAACCTGAAAATTTTACTGTAATGGATTCGTGTTGTTGTTGTCTTCAGTCCTGAGACTGGTTTGATGCAGCTCTCCATGCTACCCTATCCTGTGCAAGGTTCTTCACCTCCCAGTACTTACTGCAACATACATCCTTCTGAATCTGCTTAGTGTATTCATCTCTTGGTCTCCCTCTACGATTTTTACCCTCCATGCTGCCGTCCAATGCTAAATTTGTGATTCCTTGATGCCTCAGAACATGTCCTACCAATCGGTCCCTCCTTGTCAAGTTGTGCCACAAACTCTTCTCCCCAATTCTATTCAATACCTCATTAGTTATGTGATCTACCCATCTAATCTTCAGCATTTTTCTGTAACACCACATTTCGAAAGCTTCTATTCTCTTCTTGTCCAAACTATTTATCGTCCATGTTTCACTTCCATACATGACTACACTCCATACAAATACTTCCATAAACGACTTCCTGACACTTAAATCTATACTCGATGTTAACAAATTTCTCCTCTCCAGAAACGCTTTTCTTGCCATTGCCAGTCTACATTTTATATCTTCTCTACTTCGAACATCATCAGTTATTTTGCTCCCCAAATAGCAAAACTCCTTTACTGCTTTAAGTGTCTCATTTCCTAATCTAATTCCCTCAGCATCACCCGACTGAATTCGACTACATTCCATTATCCTCGTTTTGCTTTTGTTGATTTTCATCTTATATCATCCTCTCAAGACACTGTCAATTCCGTTCAACTGCTCTTCCAAGTCCTTTGCTGTATCTGAAAGAATTACAATGTCATCGGCGAACCTCAAAGTTTTTATTTATTCTCCATGGATTTTAATACCTACTCCGAATTTTTCTTTTGTTTCCTTTACTGCTTGCTCAATATACAGATTGAATAACATCGGGGAACGGCTACAGCCCTGTCTCATTCCCTTCCCAACCACTCCTTCCCTTTCATGCCCCTCGACTGTTGTAACTGCCATCTGGTTTCTGTACAAATAGTAAATAGCCTTTCGTTTCCTGTATTTTACCCCTGCCACCTTCAGAATTTGAAAGATAGTATTCTAGTCAACATTGTCAAAACCTTTCTCCAATGCTATTTTGTCTAAAACTGAGATGGTGGACTGTCTCTAAGTCTACAAATGCTAGAAACGTAGGTTTGCCTTTCCTTAATCTTTCTTCTAAGATAAGTCGTAAGGTCAGTATTGCCTCACGTGTTCCAATATTTCTACGGAATCCAAATTGATCTTCGCCGAGGTCGGCTTCTACCAGTTTTTCCATTCGTCTGCAAAGAATTCGCGTTAGTATTTTGCAGCCGTGACTTATTAAACTGATAGTTCGGTAATTTTCACATCTGTCAACGCCTGCTTTCTTTGGGATTAGAATTATTATATTCTTCTTGAAGTCTGAGGGTATTTCGCCTGTCTCATACATCTTGCTCACCAGATGGTAGTTTTGTCAGGACTGGCTCTCCCAAGGCCGTCAGTAGTTCCAATGGAATGTTGTCTACTCCGGGGGCCTTGTTTCGACTCAGGTCTTTCAGTGCTCTGTCAAACACTTCACGCAGTATCGTATCTCCCATTTCATCTTCATCTACGTTCTCTTCCATTTCCATAATATGGTCCTCAAGTACATCGCCCTTGTATAGACCCTCTATATACTTCTTCCACCTTTCTGCTTTACATTCTTTGCTTAGAACTGGGTTTCCATCTGAGCTCTTGATATTCATACAAGTGGTTCTCTTTTCTCCAAAGGTCTCTTTAATTTTCCTGTAGGCAGTATCTATCTTACCCCTAGTGAGATAAGCCTCTACATCCTTACATTTGTCCTCCAGCCATCCCTGTTTAGCCATTTTGCACTTCCTGTCGATCTCATTTTTGAGACGTTTGTATTCCTTTTTGCCTGCTTCATTTACTACATTTTTATATTTTCTCCTTTCATCGATTAAAATCAATATTTCTTCTGTTACCCAAGGATTTCTATTAGCCCTCGTCTTTTTACCTACTTGATCCTCTGCTGCTTTCACTACTTCATCCCTCAGAGCTACCCATTCTTCTACTGTATTTCTTTCCCCTAATCCTGTCAATTGTTCCCTTATGCTCTCCCTGAAACTCTGTACACCCTCTGGTTTAGTCAGTTTATCCAGGTCCCATCTCCTTCAATTTCCACCTTTTTGCAGTTTCTTCATTTTCGTGTGCAGCAACCCGTAATGTAACCTACTATATCTTATTTCCGATTTTAAAGAAAATCCGACGGTGTGGTTAAATTACAGTCTTCTAAAACAAAATACTAATAATCTTTATTAACGAACCATACGAAATTACGAAAGAGATGTCAATGGCTTTCTGCATCGCAATCATGATTCGTTTTCAATTCCCGTGATAGAATTTACAAACGAACAGCAGCATGCAGCGGAAAAGCTGCGGACATCGTAAGTGCACTTTTACCTAAACAACTTTATTGTAGATTCCCTCTACAAAGTACAGTGGCACCAACAGGATAAAACATAAAAACCCATATCAAATTATATTCATACACCTCACCACAACAAGCGAACGAAAATCACACAGTGACAGTTGGCAACACACACAGCCTACAGCGTGAAAGTTAAGTATTAAACTGAAATGTTTGGAAATGGTTAGCATTTCTGCATAGAAAGCAAAGGACCCAGGTCCGTGGCACAAATTTTAATTCATGTCTTCAACTTCCATCATTATCGTAGATAAAGATGAAACTTAAATGTCTCGGGGAAAATTTAACAAGTCTTCCATTTATTTGTACAGACGGATCACATCTCAAAGAACGTTTGAAATAAAGTTTAGAAGGCTAAAGCGGCCTGTAATTCTTGATCTGCTGTTTCCAAACTGTTTAGAGAACGCTGAATTCAGTGTGTAAAGAAGAGTGGGTGGTTATTTCAGAGACATTGAGCAAAGACTTCAATGCTTGCCCTTCTTTTTTCACAGAAACGCTGGCGGCGATGAACCCTTTCCTCACCTGCATCTCTAGGGACGTGAGAGCGACCTTCCAACGGGATTGTGAAGAGGCGGCGTTCAAGGGTGGCGCCGCGATTGCTCGGAAGCTCAGTAAGAGCAGGACAATGTACACGCTAACATACAACGCCCTAGTCGCACACGCACTCAAAACGTGAAGTGTCCACTCGATTCCAAGCTGTTCCCAGGTGAAGGCATGCACATGCGGGCGTCTATCTCAGAACTGCTGAGGAAGTCACTAACAATCGTACCTCAAGTTAAACGCATGCATAAAAATGTCGATACAAGTAGATGCATGATTTGCTTAAACAGTAATGGGCTAGTAGGTAATGTTGGCAGTTTTTTGTGGGCATTGCAATGGCGAACATGTGTCTACTGCTACGTAACTAATGTAACATATTTTAAGTCGGAGCATGCGGTGGATCACGTATTTTGTGCTGTTT
The DNA here is from genome assembly GCF_023898315.1 of Schistocerca nitens. Taxonomy (NCBI): domain Eukaryota; kingdom Metazoa; phylum Arthropoda; class Insecta; order Orthoptera; family Acrididae; genus Schistocerca; species Schistocerca nitens. The sequence continues at coordinate 347,045,125 of NC_064618.1, read as the reverse complement.
GTGTTTAACTGAGAGAATTCCAGTTATCGGTCAGAGCGAGTGATGAGCACACTGGATTCCTGTTCATGAGGACGTCGTCTCAAATACCCGTCCAGCTATCCAGATTTACGTTCCCATGATTGCCCTAAATCGCTCCAGCTAAATGCGGGGATGATTGCTTTGAAAAAGTCATTGGCGATTCTACTTACGTATTGTTCCGTAATACGAACCTGTATTTCGTCTCTAATGACCTCTGTCGACAGGACATTGCAGTCTAATCTTCTTTCCTTCCAACCATTAGTTCCCGAGGGCTATACCTCAGTAATTTTAATGTTGATAAACTGGCTCGCGTGAACTGACTGTCGAGGAACCTACCGTAAAACTACTCCATTATTGCAACTGTTCTAGCACAAAAGTCATACTGTGGTCGTAAAATAGGCGATCTGACAGCATTAAAGTAATCCAACTTGCTACCACAATAGGATTAAGGCACTTCAGACGTGCGAAAAGTAGACAGTACTCTGCACAAATTCTAAAAATAAACTCCTCTTCCAACTTAATGTACTGATTATTTAATAAAAATCAAAAATCCGTACACTGTTGAAAATAAATCACTTATAAAATCTCATTAAAAGGTAAACGAAAAAATGCTGGAGATCGGCTACGTACACTGACCGGAAAAAAGCGCAATACCAGGGAGTTGCGCGACATAAACGAAACTCGGCAGGAGATTTTCTACATCTGAAAGATGTCTATTCAAATTTCGAGCAAATGGGGTTTGCTTTAAATACATGCTGTAACGGTCGTGAGCGTTAGTTACGTTTGAAACTGGATGCAGTAAGTCGATGTTAGTCAAGAATGCCTTGAAGGCGACAAAGACGCAATCATAAACGCCTTATTGAGTTTCAACGAGGTTGTGTAATAGGGATTAGAGAAATCGGATGTTCCTTCTGTGTGATACTGCAGAAAGACGCGACAGGAATGTAGCTACTGTGCATGATTGCTAGCAGCGGTGGTCACAAGAATGAACGGTCGCAAGAAGACGGCCGCGTGGCACTCGGAAACACAGTGAGCCAACCATCTGTTACAAATCGGTTACTCCAAGGACAGCTTCAAGACACAGGTCCTTTAGCGCGCATTCTAAACCATCCCCATTTGTTACTTCAGTGGTGTCAAGCGAGAGTTCATTGGAGTGCAGGGTGGAGGTCTGTTGTGTTTTCTGATGAAAGCTGGTTCTGTCTCGGTGCCAGTGATAGCCTTGTGTTGGTTACGACGTCAGTTGAGGGTCTGCGTCCATCCTATCTCCGTGCTAGACACACTAGACGTACACCTTGAGTTAGGATCTGGGGTGCGATTTCGTATGGCAACAGGAACACTCTAGCGGTTATCTCACGCATCCTCATTACAAATATGTACGTCAGTTTGTTGGGTTGAGCTGTTGTGCTGCCATCCATCAACAGCATTCCAGGTGGTGTTTTATAACAGGATAACGCTAGCCCACATACCGCTGTTGTAACTCAATATGCTCTACAGTGAGTCGACATGTTGACTCAGTCTGTTCCATCATCAGATCTGTCTCCAATCGAGCACATATGGAACATCAGGCGACAACTCCAGCGTTACCTACAAACAGCATTAACCGGCCCTGTATTGACCAACCAAGTTGTGGTGTGCATACTGTAAGACCTTCGGTACACACACCATCAGATTGACTTGTCGCTCTAACGAAGTAGGCGAGTGTCAGCAATATGTCTCGTGGTCTTATCGTGGCGTGTTTATCTTCTGCCATTGGGTCAGACGATAGAAATGCCACTTTCATGCTTAGAGTAGCAGATTGACAGTGACCAACTTTAAACAGAACTTGATTAATTTTCACACACATTTATTAAAGTAATAAAAAGAGTAGACATTACGTAACTTGACAATTGACAATCTGAAGTTCCTTTGGTCTTGGTACATTAATCTTCTCACATATCTCTGATACTTGACAAAGTGTCTTCACATTTATCTTCATGGCTATGTACAGGAATATGATAATCTTATTAGGCACAGACTAATGCAGACTGATGCAGACTAATTGGAGGTCTGTACACTCGTTATTATACCTCGCGCGTTCAGGTATCACTGCGCGAGTGTGATCCGCGAGGAGAAAAGGTTCTACGTTAGCAGCAATCTCATTGGTTGCGTTACATATTAATATGCCGATCGGCGGAAGCAGAATTTGGTCCGTCTCTAAGACAGCGCCATCTCCTAGTGCGGAGATGGACGAGCGCTGCGCCTGCGCTGTTGTCCTCAGTGGGGCGCGCTCTATTGCGAAAGTTGTGTACGCGCTGACTACACGGAACTATGTACACAACACAAGTGCAACACTTAAATGGAATTCCATCCAACAGACGGGTATCCGGCACGTGTACAACACAATTCATCAACTTTTGCATGCTTGCATTCAACATTGTGGCGGTTAAATCAGTTACTAACTTACCAGTAGTTAATATTTGCAACGGAGCATACATTAACATGTGATCTTGCAACGTTAATCACTTAAATATGTTACCATGTTACCCAGACAAATGTATTTCAAACATTTCAACTCTACATTGCTTTTTAATGTAGCAATTTTTTTTTCTATCGGTATGTATCCTGAAAATGCATTTACTGGTGCTGCTCTGTTACAAAAGATATCTAACATTCTTCAATGGGAGACTTACCGTTAACTTCACTATCATGACCACTTACACTAGCCTGGTGCACAATACAGTCATTCAGTCAATAGCGAAGACACGACGGCGAGTGTACAAAACTTCAGTCATCTCTTCATTTGGCACAGAAATAGCATCTGCAAGCTCTGCGTCATCTGGATAAGTGTTTTCTCGCCTCCACTGCTTAAAAGTTTCACGTCCAGGTGCTACGTTCCCTGGAATGCGGCATGTCTTGCAACTCGGACTTTCTTCCACACAAGATTTTCCGAAAACAATTAATAAAGGGATTTTCCGGTCACTCACTACCCTTGTCTCGAAATTCAGAAAACGTTTTCAGTGCTTCATTTCAGTACCGCATTTTAACTCTTTTTCTGGGGAAGAAGAATGTGAATGTACTGCGAATATAACGGGACCGTTAGAAGCATACGCTGTTGACACACTAGCCGGTCAATTCTTGGAACGAGAGAGTATTCTGAGGTTGGACAGGTCTATCTGTTCCCTCGACTTAAAATCCCATCGAGCACGTGTAGAATGCATTAGGGAGAAGCATTTCAGCATGTACACATGTACCGATGACGATCCAGCAGTTGTCAAAAGCACTGGTGGAAAGGAACGCCCTACCACAAGTACTTTTACCAACCTTGTGACCAGCATGGACCACATTGTAGAACATGCATTGCCGTCCGTAGTCATCTCACATCCTTTTCAGAGCTATGTCCCGCTTTTTTGTAAAGTCCAGGGAACCATCATAAACCTCGGTGACTTAAGTGTAATTACTGTCTTCTAATTACTGTTATTTCTGTTCATCACACAGAGTACAATGGTTCAAATGGCTCTGAGCACTATGGGACTTAACATCTGAGGTCATCAGTCGCCTAGAACTTAGAACTACGTAAACCTAACTAACCTAAAGACATCACATACATCCATGCCAGTATTCTCAAAAATTTTAGAAAACGTATTGTACAGGCAGCTTCTCAACCATCTGATCACAAATAACATATTATCAAGAACACAGTTTGGATTTCTGAAGGGTTCTGATATCGAGGAGGCTATTTACACCTACAGTGAAAATGTACTTAATTCATTAAATAACAAATTACAAACAGTAGGTATTTTCTGTGATTTGTCAAAGGCATTTCATTGTGTGTACCACAACATCCTTTTAAATAAATTAGAGTTCTATGGTATCACGGGCAGTGCTGCCAAATGGTTCAAGTTATACCTCGCTAACAGGAAACAAAGGGTGTCAGTGCAAGGGACTAGTGAATTAAGTCATGTCATCATCAGAATGGGAAGAAATTACATGTAATGTCCCACAAGGATCCATCTTAGGGCCATTGCTTTTTCTTGTGTACATTAATGATCTGTCATAAGTTAAACTGCCAGAAGCAGAGTTCGTTTTGTTTGCCGATGACACAACTATTGCAATAACTAGTATGTTGAGTGTAGTTCTGGAAAGATCTGATAATGATATTTTCATGGATATTAATAAATGGTTTAAAACTGACTCACTGACATTAAACTTCCAAAACACTCACTACATGCAATTCAGAACCTGTAAGAGGTTTCCACCCAGCATATGCATAAAGTATGAAGAAGAGCAGATAGAAGAGATTGACAGTCTTAAATTCCTGGGATTACAACTTGATAATAAATTCATTTGGGAGGAGCACACCACAGAACTGCAGAAACGCCTTAACAAATCTGTATTTGCAATTAGTGTTAGAAGACATAGGAGACATAAAATGAAAAAACTTGCATACTTTTCCTACTGTTATTCCATAATGTCATAATATTTTTGGGTAACTCTTCAAGTCAAAAGTTTTCAGAGTCCAAAAGCGTGTAATACGTATTATTTGTGGAGTAAATTCACGGACGTCCTGTAGAAACCTCTTGAAAGAACTGGGTATACTAACTACTGCCTCTCAGTATATTTATTCCTTAATGAAATTTGTCCAAAATAATCTCTTTTTCCAACAAACAGCTCAGTTCATACATACAATACCAGGAATAAAAATGATCTGGACGAAGACTTAAAAGCACTTACTTTAGTTCAAAAAGGGGTCCACTACTCAGGAACACTAATCTTCAATAATTTTCCAGCAAACACAAAAAATTTAGTTACAAATAAAGATGAGTTCAAAAGGAGCCTGAAAGACTTACTAGTGGCCAACTCCTACTACTCTATTGACGAATTTTTTTAATAGGAACAAATCATGTATATATTCATATTATTAGTATTCTTATTTCAGCTTAAAATTTTTTTAAAAAAATTGACATGTTCCACATCCCCGAGGATCTCCTCAGCACGGATCTATGGAACGAAAACCTAATCTAATCATGCCCGAGGCAGGATTCGAACCTGCGACTGTACGGGTCGCGCGGTTCCAGACTGAAGCGCTTAGAACCGCTCGGCCACATCACACAGAGTATTCCTTTAAGTTACCTCCTCTACTACAGCAGTTCTTCCTATGTATGGCCCAAGTTTCATAGGACTAAGTCACTTGGTAGAGACACATTACGCGGAAGTTACTTTCGTCCATAAGTTTTGAACACCATTGCATATAAATGGCTTGTGCCTAATCAAGCCTGGTGCAGCCTGTATAGCGGAAGCTCCGGTGGCTTGTGTGTCGATTTTTATAAAGCAGTTGCTCATATGGCCTCATGTGACAGAGTAGGTACCTTTACATCTGGATCGGATTCCCCATTAAACCGTCGGGTTCGCTTTTACCGGTGCTGTTGAGCGATACAGAATTAATATTATTGGTTGATTATCAGTTATCAAATGTAACGTTAGGCGCTTAACGTATCACTAATATCACGAGGAACAGACCTGGGGGGAGACCTGGAGGGGGGGGGGGGGGGGAGAGAGGAGAGACCTGGGGAGTCCCTAACCGTTCTTTCCACCAACCTGTCGTCTTCTCAACTTGTGTCCCCATCGCAGAAGACAGCTCGTCGGTCGTGGGATCATCTTCGGCGGAGGCGGCTATGCTGTCAACTTGAAACTGTGATTGTGCCTCTTATGGAATGCCGCTTGCCCAGGTTAGTATCTGTATCTACAAAGGGCAAGATCTGTAAGACTGACAATGATGGTAGGTTACACATCTGGTTAATATATCATGTTTTCTTATAATCACCCATTTTACACTGTCTTTTACGACACTCTACATAGCTTTCGGTATCGTACGGTAACTTTTCTATCCAACTTCCGACAGAGAGTACAACATGTCCGGCTCTGAAGAACGACCGTAACATAGTTACGCGTCCATCCCTCTAGGGCGCCCGAAACAGTCTGACTAGTGTAGCTGAAGTACTCAGTCTCCCAGGAGTGCCAAAGCGACCCGAAGGTGTCCGAAGCACTTCGGTTGCAATATCACTACTCTTCTGTTTCTCAAAACTAGTGAAATTTAATAAACAAACACGGTATACTCGCATGGTAACTGTGAGAGATTGTCAAACTAAAAATGGTTTAAAGACAAGGAAAAGTATATAAATAATTAATATGAGAAGTTAGGTGTTTTGACGCCTAACACCCGAATGTGCCGACCAATCAGAAGCAAGTTCAGTACAACTGGCGGACTCTACCGCGGTACTGGTCCCTACTGTACCACCTGTCGCTTGTACCTCACTCCACTTTTGTTCCACAACTCAGCGTGTATCAAGCTGCATCAATGCGAGCTTCTAGAAAAATACTGGTGGTCGCAGCCAGGAATATCACAAGGCTTAGAACGTGATCATTACCTGACTTTTTCAATAATACCCGATTCAAGTGTTCGGAAGAGCAGAAACAAAAGACGACACTCGTTTGGTCGGAAGTTCGGTGCCGTTCTTCGTAGACACATTCACCTCCTGAATAGTTGAGTGAAGAGGATGCAAGCACTGCGCTACTCTGAGGGTATGGGGCACACCGATGTTAGATTAGGCAAAATTTCATAAGGCAGTCATCGCACATTGAAAGAAAAGATTTTATCTGAAAGACTTGAAGCAAACTAAATAACGTAACATGGGGCAGGAAAATAAAACAGTAGTCTCACGGTAGTCGTATAACCAGCAGGTGTCGCAATTACTTTCTTTAAACGGCTGAGTGCAAACTCTGAGCTGGGGCAGTAGGAGCTTCAGGAATAACAGTTTATAATTCCTCTCGTAGTATGGTACATCCGCCTGAAGCTATGTGACGTATTTTTGGTTTAAATATTTAGATTGTTCTAGCTGTGATTGATTTTATAAATTCATTGTTTAAATTACTGTAGTGTTATAAAAAAGATTAATTCAGATTTTAATTGTAATTGAAATAAGTGATCTATTCATTTGTAAAAATAAAAATCACATCAGTTGCAAGTGTATAAAAAATTTACAGTTACTTAAACTCATTATGGAAGAGTGGAACCTCGGAGAATCCCTTTTTAAATGTTACATCTAGTTACAGTTTTAACGGGCAGTTTGTACGATTTAGTTCCTTGTGATTAAAATACGGCAGTTTTTTCTGCCTTTTTTTATATAAACACCCAACTGTCGAAATTAATGCCGTTTAGCCTCTTTGATTTTTTCTTTATTATTAAGAACGGTCTCGTAGAAAAGAAAGATAACAGTAGGTAAGGGTTTTAATTATCGTGTGTGTTTACTTGGCATCCTAACCTTGAAAAGCAATAATAAATGTGGCATAAAAAAACCTGGTTTCATTAGTCTGATTTGTCCTTCCTTTCAATTTTGTGACTTTATTGGTAAAGGTAGCAACTAACAAGCCGAAATACCGTGTGTGTTTACGCATTAAATGCAAAGTTACACTAATTATTTCAGTTATGACGCATTCTACTGACAGTAGAATAATTCTGTGCAAGTTATGCGAGCAGTCAGTGAACTAAAGAAATAAAAATTTCATTTCTCACCATATTCAATTGCAGCATAGTCGAAAATGGAAATTTCTTTTCAAATTTATGTGCAGCTTTCATTGATGGCCGGACCCCTTTGTGGAAATTACAGCATCCTATATTAAGAGAGATTTGGGAAAAGTACGTGAACGAATGGCCCAGTGAGTAAAGTACGCGAGAATGTTACCAAATTTAATCTTACGGTGAAGTAAGAAAACTAAACGTGAAGTAAAAATACACTCAGATTTCAATTGTTGTCAGTTGATCCTATGGGCTGTTCTGTTGCCAATGACACTGTTGGACCATTAGATCCTTCAGAAGGTGAAATAATAAAAGCATTCTGCTTACAACAGTGTCTCGGAAAAAGTTAACAATGCAGTAATAAGACGGTTATTTACCGGTTCATTATAGTTACTGCAGCCTGTAGAAATTTATAAGACAGTGTATTTTTCGTCTCGGAGGCTGCACCATACGTGACAAAGGCTGAGACAATTTAAAATTGCGATTTCCAAACATGCTTCATGTGAAGTGTACACCACGTGGTCTAAAATGGCTGTCAGAAGAGATATGAAGCTTGTTTCAGGATGTCGACAAATTAGTTTTCAGTGTTGAGATGATCTCTGCGAAAGCCCCGCCATGGATTCAGACAGTTACTGAGCTTGAAATTTTCCGCGAATAACCAAAGTGGTCATCGCAATGGAGGATGAAACACGGTGTCTTCGCGGCCTGTCACAAGTGATGCGCAAGTTCCAAGAAAAAGGACAGTGTTTCACGAAGTCACTGAAAACTGTCGATGATCCAGTGCAGAGATCGAAGACTGTGCTAGATAAACGGAGTTAATTAAATGGTTCAAATGGCTCTGAGCACTATGGGACTTAATTTCTGAGGTAATCCGTCCTCTAGAACTTAGAACTACTTAAACCTAACTAACCTATGGACATCACACACACCCATGCCCGAGGCAGGATTCGAATCTGCGACCGTAGCGGTCGCGCGGTTCCAGACTGTAGGGTCTAGAACCGCTCGGCCACTCCGTCTGGCCGGAGTTAATTAGTTCCATATGATGACAGTGCAGTTGCAGTAGAAATTGACGCTACAATAATTGTTTAATTTGCTCCAGTTAACTCCATAGATTTTGGGGTCATTTTCTCAGATGAAAAGTAGTTAAGTTTTTCTGTGCCTCCTTTTATTGCCTATTTTAGCTATTTTAAATCATTTTTGCATATTAATTTTAATGATTTATAATGCCTAAATTTCTATTTCTCTACCCATTCCCTTTGATTTCTTCCTCTTCGAATCATGATGTCCAGCGTTATTGCCAAATAATGGTTGAATATATACAGCCTGTCCAAAGGAGAGATATGTCATTCTTCACGGATTTTATGCAGAACAGCAGCACAGCACTGTTAGCAAATCATAGGATGTGCGCTAAGAATGCCTTTCTTTACTGAAAAAAGTCGGTGAAACAGTTCAGGAAAAACTGCAAAGAAGTGGTTTGGAATACATACTCTCGTAAAACTAAAAACATACAACACGAAGGAATTACACGAATAGGGCGGAAATTCGTAGATCCGATGTACATGTAAAAACAAAAAAAAATATTAATTTCAGAAAAATTGGATGATATATTCAAAAGAAAGAGCTTAACAAACTGAGCAAGTCAGGAAGGCGTTGGTCCATCTGACACGCAAGCAGTTATTCGGCTTCGCATTGATACATAGTCGTTAGACGTTCTCCTGATGAACAGCGTGCGAAATTCTGCCGGAACTGGTTTGAGGGTTCAAAAATGTTCAAATGTGTGTGAAATCTTATGGGACTTAACTGCTAAGGTCATCAGTCCCTAAGCTTACACACTACTTACCCTAAATCATCCTAAGGACAAACACACACACCCATGACCGAGGGAGGACCCAAACCAACACCGGGACCAGTTTGAGGGTTCCTCACCGTAGTGATCCAAACGCTCTCAATTTAGGGAGATCCGGTGACCTCATTGGCCGAGGTAGGACATGGAAGCACGAAGACAAGCAGCAGAAACTTCATTCGTATGCGGACGGGCATTATGTAGCAGAAATGTAAGCCCGAACTGCCTGCCATAAAGGAAGACAGAATGGGGCATAGAATATCGTCGACGTGCCGGTGTGTCGTAAGGGTGCTGCGGATAACAAACAACGGTGTCCTACTGTGAATAGGACATGGCACACCCTGACCATCATTCCTGGTTGTCAGGCCATATGGCGGACGAGAGTAAGGTTGGCATCCCACCGCTGTCAGACTCGTCTCAAGACATGTCTTCGGCCTAGACCAGCAAAGACGTCTCTGAAGACACCCCGGGCAGTGGTGGTATAACAGACTGACTGTCACCCGCCATACAGCATGACACCCAGGAGTGATTCTGGAGTGGCGTTTCATTTCGGACCAATTTGGTTGTCATCGGCGGTACCCTTACAGCGCAACGGTACGTCGATGATATTTTACGCCCTATTTTGTTGTCCTTCATGGCATACCATGCTGGGTTTATATTACAGCACACAAGGCTGGAGTTACCGTTGCTTGTCTTCGTGTTTGCCGACCACCACCTTGGTCAGAAAGATCGGCGGGTCTCTCCTCAATTGAGAACACTGGGAACATTCTAGGCAGGGCCCTCGAACCAGCTCTGGATTTTTACGATCGAGACGAGCGACACTCTCTCTCCTAAGAGAGACGAGGCAACCATACGTCAGTGACAGTGTAACCATACAATTCTCACAAGTAGTCGCAACGGCAATCGGACAAAATACTTTCAGAAACATTTAAACAAACAGTAACACAAATCACACCTTTCTTACTAACATGTTCAGCGAGGCACTTCTAATAGGCGGAATTCCAAGCCTCTGGGAAACTGCTAATATGGTAATAATCAGGAAATCAAGACAAACAGCCAATAAACCCCAGAACGTACAAACCCATTGTGAGTGTGTGGGTGGTATTCTGTCATTCTGCGCAATGGATTAATCTGAGATGTACCCTTTACCCCGTGACTCCTGCAAGATGCAATTTCCACACTCACACTACTACAGAAGTCAGACAGACGCTCCTAACGCTCTAAAGAGATATGCCTGAAAAACTTTCAGCAATAAATATCTTCTGGAGTCATCCGGTGTAAGGAAATGACACAAAAATTCACCAAATTTCTTACGTAACTAGTGGGATACTTGGGTACTGGAGTAGTGCTATTTAGTGTAAGAAAAACATGAAACTAACGAAAATTATTATTTATTTTGCAAAAATTCTGAGAAATCACAATGGCACTGTTAATTATGAACTGAACAAGTTATTTCCGGGTTCTTTTCGGAATGTGAAGTTACCTCTTAAGGATAGGATTCCCTAATGAAATTTCTATACTAAGATGAAGATTGCTATTGACTTAGCAGAATGGCTGAGAGCCGCGCCTACTTAAATTGAATAATTATCCATTACAATGTTGCTAGGTATGGTCGAGGCTGTCGCATATGAAATGCAGTGATGTGTACTGTTGTAGAGGAAATATGGGGCTCGCAATAGCTGTAGCGCACAATACCGTGAGCTGCGATGACTGCTGTCTGCGCCTCTCGCTACTGACAAATAAGATAACTCTCGTTCTACCTGGATTGACCTTTGCCAATCAAATTCTCCCTACGCCTTGATGAAGTCAAGGACTTTTATTCGCCCCTAGTCTAAATATTGGCGTGGTGCACCGGTCAGATAACCAGTCCACCGCGATTCCACTCAAAAATTAGCTCGCAGGCGTTTAAATATAACTCTGTTCGTTCACACCGCACAGTAAGTGTGGCAGCCAACACAGTGAACAACGCTTAATCGCAAGGACTCAATATAGAGTCGCACTCCGATTCGCTCTCGACAGAGGTGCTCTCCCAGTGAAGTAATGAGGAGAGACTTGTTCCTCGCTCTTTGAGTACACGTACGAGCGCACACGCTCTCGTTACGTGTTATTGCTCCAAGAGCGACAACGGAACGGCACCTCTCCCCGCCAGACCTGAGGGGGGTATATCTTTTGGTCTCTTCCATTACTCCTTCAGCTCAAGGCATCAGGAATATCGTCTGCCAATCAGCATTGCTCTTCTAGAACGAGAGAATGACGTTTCGTTTAAGGCGACCAGTCCGGAAATCTGTAGCATCGGCGTTTGGCGTTTGCTGTGTCCCTGTGAAAACCTCTGAAACTGTGTGCTATGTTTGTAAAGAATGCGTAGGCTGGGTGCTCCTACACAAGCTAGTGGAATTTGCTTCTAAGCCGAACAAGGGGTCGTTCTCCCCTTTCACTCGGGCAAACACTGTCTGCTCCACAGACGGTCGCCGTCTGATGTAGATAGGCTGAATAGTCCTCTGAAGGGACCGGCCTCTCAGTGGTCCGCCTCTCCCGAACTAAAAGCTCTTGTGACCGTCGTGTCTTGAAAGTATGTGTTTGTACGCCAGCCTGGAGTATCTCGAACCCGGTGCGCACTCGTTATTTGTGTATTGTTTACACGAATTCATACAACCCTGATTTTATCTTATTATGTTTGGGTTCGAATGAAGCGTCTCGATGTGCGGAATATGATTGTGAGGGCGAAATATATAAGCAATGAAGGTCAGGAGACCACGACGTCTTACACCATATGCCTCTTCAACACTCCCGTGGGGACTGGGTGATTGTGTTGTCCTCGTCATTTCATCGTCATCTTCTTCACCATTAGTGAAAAGTGACTAGATTATGTTATGAAAAAAATGGACTGTGTAAAAATTGGGACTTTGTACTGGCACTGACGACAGTGCAGTTGAGCGCCCGACAAACCAAACATAAACACTCTCGCCAAGGTCCAGCAAAGACTCCTGTGTGACCGCTTCCAATAGGACAGATGCATCTTTGGACTAACGCCCCAATCAATTCGGCTCCAGGGAAGGTAAATCAGTAGAAAACGCCGTCAACCAATCACTGACAGTAACAAAATAGTATCAGAGAAAAATACGTGGCCGCCATACTAATCGACATAGCAGGCGTTTTTGACAACCTGTGGTAGCCATCCCTCTTTGCCAGGTTAAGGGAGATAGGGCTATCAACTTCCCTCTACAATAGTCTCATCGAGTACTGCAGAGCGGTTAAAGGCGCTGCAGTCTGGAACCGCAAGACCGCTACGGTCGCAGGTTCGAATCCTGCCTCGGGCATGGATGTTTGTGATGTCCTTAGGTTAGTTAGGTTTAACTAGTTCTAAGTTCTGGGGGACTAATGACCTCAGCAGTTGAGTCCCATAGTGCTCAGAGCCATTTGAACCATTTGAGTACTGCAGAGTGGCGGAGTGGAGGCCTCGTAAACACAAAGTTGTCCCAAAGGGATGTCGACATCTGCCGACCAATATTTTGGGACATAACAATCGAGCCCTTGCTGAACACCATGGACGACGACGACGACGACGACGACGACAGGGTAAGAGGTGTGGTGGCTTAAGCAGATCACCTGCTCGTAGTGGTGTCACCCTACAAGAGAATAGTACTAAGAGACATAAGGCAAGCTGCTGCTTCAGAAAATGAATAATCTGTGCAAAGAAAAAAAAACTAAAAACAGCGCCCAACGAAACTGTGAATTTGCTGCTCAGAGGGACACTACAGAGGAACCCGATTCTAAAATTAGAAAATACTGGCATACAGAGGAAGGAACGCACGCGTTATCTAGGTCTGCATCTTGACGAAAAACAGAGTTTCAACGATCATATCAAACTGACAATCGACAAAGCCTCCAAAACAATGCACAAACTAGCAAGATTGAACACAACTCAGTACAAATTACCTACTATGATAAGTTGTTGTTGGGAGCTCCAATGTTACGCGCGTTATGAGGCCCTTACGGACATGGCTGCCAAGAAGGGGAAGAAAGCCAATATGCATTCCGTGTGCATACCGGGGGAGTCATCCCAGGCGTGGAAAGGGGCCCTTCCGGATGCCATGAAAAGCACAGGGTGCAGCCAACTGCAGGTGGTGGCTCACGTCGGTACCAATGATGTGTGTCACTTTGTATCGGAAGAGTGTCTCTCTGGTTTCGAGCGGCTAACAGAAGTGGTAAAGGCTGCCAGTCATGATAGCGAGATGACAGCAGAGCCCACCATTTGCAGCATAGTCGACAACATCGATTGCGGATCTCTGGTACAGAGCCGAGTGGAGTGTCTGAATCAGAGGCTCAGACTGTTTTGCTACGATGTAGGCTGTAGATTCCTCGAATTGGGCCATAGGGGGGGGTTTGGGTTTGGTTTCGGTTTCGGCTGAATAGGTCCGGATCAACTACCCGCAGGAGGCGGCTACACGGTTAGTAGGGGCCGTGTGCCGTGGACTGAGTGGTTTTTCAGTTTAGGGGGTCTCGGGAAAACACAAAAAGGGCCTCAGTCACGAAGGGTGCAGGCCGAACACAGGAAGAACGTAGATACAGAACCATTGGTATAACAGCTGTAAAATTTCGTAGCTGTGTTGGGAAAGTACCAGAGCTCCAATCGCTAATAGAAAGCACTGATGCTCAAATCTTAATGGGCACTGAACAGGCTAAAGCCGGAGATAAGTTGAGCCGAAATTGTTGCGAAGAACCTAACGGTGCTCCGAAAGGATATGCTAAACACAGATGGCGGCGGCGTGTTTGTTGCTGTTCAAAGTAGTTCAGCTTGTCGCCAAATTAGACAGTTCCTGTGAGTTAATATGGGCAGAGGTCATTCTTGACAACCAGAATAAAATAACTTATCATGGTTGGGATTCACAGTAATATATTTCTTAAGACATCATAGTCGCCGTTGACTGTATGAAATATTTATTATTACGATTGCAATGTAACTTCTGCAGTGTTACTTGAAAATGGCCCAAAGGCTGAAATTGCGATCGTAATAATAAATATTTCATACAGTCAACAGCGACTGTCTTTTAAGAAACGGAATAAAATAATTAAATCCTTTTATCGACCTCCCAATTCAGATGATACAATTGCTGAAAGGTTAAAAAAAATTTGAGTTTGATTTCAAACACGTACCTGACTCATACTATTATAGTTGGTGTCTTAAATCTACTCTCAATGTGTTGACGAAAACATGTTTAATTCCGAAAGGCGTGCATAAACCATCATCCGAAATTGTGCTAAACGCATTCTCTGAAAATTATTTCGAGCAGTTAGTTCATGAGCCCACACGAATAGTATGCGGCTGTGAAAACACACTTGACACCTTAGCAACAAATAATCCTGAGCTAATAAAGAGCATCAAAACGCATACTGAGATTAATGAACTCACGGTTTTCGTAGCGAGATTGTGTATTGTAGCCCCCAAATCATCCAAAAATAAACGAAAAATATACCTATTCAAAAAATCAAATAAAAATTCTCTTGGTGCCTTCCTCAGAGACAATCTCCACTCCTTCCAAACTAACAAACAAGTGTAAACCAGATGTGGCTTGAATTCAGAGAAACATTATCGGCAGCAATTGATTTATACCAAATAACTGAACAAACGACGGAACTGATCCGCCTTGATACACAAAACTGGTCAGAACACTGTTGCAGAGAACGAAAAAACATGCCAAATTTAAACGGATGCAAGATCTCAAAGATCGGCGATATTTCACAGGGGCTCGAAATTTAGCACGGACTTCAATGCGAGATGCTTACAGTAGTTTACACAACGAAACTTTGTCTCTAAATCTGGCAGAAAATCCAAAGAGATTCTGGTCGTATGTGAAGTATGCTAGCGGCAAGAAACAGTCAATACCTTCCCTGCGCGATGGCAATGGGAGACTATCGAAGACAATGCTGCCAAAGCAGAGTTACTAAAGACAGCCTTCCGAAATGAATTAGAATAAAGAGTAGCTGTCAACAAGAGTAAATTAGAAGTAGATATCCTTGGAGTAGTGAAGCTACTTAAGTCACTTAACAGAAGTAAGTCTTTAGATCCAGACACTATACCAGTTCGGTTTCTTTCAGAGTATGCTGATGTATTAGCTCCATACATAAATCATATACAACCGTTCGCTCGACGAAAGATTGGAATGTTGCACAGGTCACACCAATATTCAAGAAAGGTGGTAGGAGTAATCCACTAAATTGCAGGCCCGTATCATTAACATCGATATGCTGTAGGATTTTGGAACATATATTGTGTTCGAGCGTTATGAATTACCTCGAAGAAAATGGTCTATTGACACACAGACAACACGGATTTAGAAAAACATCGTTATTGTCACACACACACACACACACACACACACACACACACACACACACACACACACACACACACACACACCTAGCTCTCTAATCACACGAAGTGTTGTCTTATTGACAAGGGATTTCTAACTGATTCCGTATTTCTACATTTCCAGAAGGCTTTTGATACTGTGCGACACAAACGGATTATAGTGAAATTGCGTGCTTATGGAATATCGTCTGTTATGTGACTGGGTTTGTGATTCCCTGCTAGAGGGCCACAGTTCTTAGTAACTGACGGAAAGTCATCGAGTAAAACAGAAGAGATTCCTGGCGTTCCCCAAGGTAGTGTTATAGGGCGTTTGCTGTTCCTCATCTATATAAGCAGCCGTCTTAGGTTGTTTGTAGATAACTGTCATTTATCGACTGGTACAGTCATTAGAAGATCAAAACGAATTTAAAAAATATTTTAAAAAGATATCTGTATGGTTCGAAAATTGGCAATTGACTCTGAATAACGAAAAGCGTGACGTCATCCAGTCCAGTGCTAAAAGAAATCCGTTAAACTCGGTTACACGATAACTCCGTCAAATCTAAAGGCCGTAAATTCAACTAAATACCTTGGAATTACGATTACGGGCAACTTAAGTTGGAAGGAATACACAGAAAATGTTGTGGGGAAACCTAACGAAAGACAGCGTTTTATTGACAGGACACTTAGAAAATGAAACATTTTTTAGAGTGACTGCCTACACTACGCTTGTCTTCCCTCTTTTAGGACACTGCTGCGCGGTGAGATATCCTTACCAGATAGGATTAACGGAGTACATCGGGAAAGTCCAAAGAAGGGCAGCATATTTTTTATTATCGTGAAATAGGGGGAGAGTGTCACTGAAATGGTACAGAGTTTGGGGTGAACATGATTAAAACAAAGGCGTTTTGCGTTGCGGCGGAAACCTCTCACGAAATTTCAATCACCATATATCTCCTCCGAATACTAAAATATTTTGACGCCGACCTATATAGGGAGACATGATCGCTATAATAAAATACGGGAAATCGGAGCGCGTCCCGAAAGATATACGAGTTAGTTTTTCCGGCCGCGGTACGAGATTGGAATAATAGTGTTATTGTGAAGGTGTTTCGATGAACACACTGCCAGGCCCTTAGACGTGATTTGGAGAGTATCGATGTAGATGTATAAGGGGCATTAGAATGAAACCAGGTCACTAGTGTAAAGTAACATTATCGATTTTAAAACTCAAAAATGTAGTTATACTCAGAACACATATTCAAAAATAGTCGCCAAAACTGTTGGCACATTTATCACATTGGCAACACTAGTCGGTCGATTCCATCCTCGAAGAAGCTAGTAGGCTGCTGTCGGATCCAGGCCTGGACTCAGTCACACACTTCATCGTCCGTTGCGAACCGATTTCCGCGAATAGCTTGTTTTAGAGGTCCAAACACGTGAGTCACACAGTGAAAGGTCGGGACTGTACGATGGATGAGCCTGTCTAGGACGAGCAAGGAATCGTTCGCGTCATTCCACAACACTTGAACGACTCAGATGTACTCATTGTACACAACCTTCATCAGTCGATACATTTCGCGGCCTCCAGCTCCCTCCGCCGCCAAAAATCGAATCACTCCTCGTTGTTCTGCTTACTCGCCTGCATGTTCGGTAGTGGACGATAACTCGTTTGACCACCTTCTCTTCGGCGTGAAACCACACTGGCGCTATGCAACATCAGTGCGCACACGTCAGTCTCTCTACCCGTAGATGGCGCCACAGTTACGTGTTACCATCTTACGTGTAAGGCAAAGATAGACGCACTGACCAGGTTTAATTTGAATGAACCTCATATAAAAGGACCTTCCACGTTGCAATATTTGAATCCATCGCATGATTAGCCGAAAGTACTTGGGCTCACGAACCGAACATAAAGACTAACAAGACTACTGCAGGACGGGGTCAACGGAGTGTACTCCTGAGAATGAGTGGAGCCTTCCACAACACATGATAGAGGCACTTTGCGTTGTGATGGGGACCTCCCCTATAGACATAACAAAACGTTACAGACCTGCACTTTACTGGCTTAAGAGGGACAGGCTCGATAAAGTCACCGAAATTACAGGAACCAACATATGAAGAAAACACAAACGAAAAAACGGTGAAATGGGAGGCATTTGACAAGGATCGCCGAGTACAATTTTTCTTTCCTGACGTACGCGAAAGATGGCAACTAAATTGCCGGAATTTTATCAACTTTATTTCTTTAACTCTGTTAGTTATTTTGTATACCACGTAAGCAATTCCTAATTAAATTAACTGTGTCACACTGATACCCAGGGAACTGCGAAGACAACAGGTGCCGGTGTAGTCGAGGTTGACATTTCTGTGAACGTTAAGATCTGGATGGAGATTTTGCCAGTACGCACTGCTATATCGACTTAAAATATACAACGATGTGTTGACTTTCTACTAATTTTTGTCATCCTATGACAGGGGACTAATTAAGTAGTCACTTTAGACAACTGGCAGATAAAGTATTTAGACAACGAAGGAGCACAAAAGACAGTATGCTTGGTGGCCATTTACAAGGAGATGTTTCCAGCGTCTTACACACCTTCTGCCAGCTGTGAACACGTGACTTACAGTCCCAGTTAAATCCATGTTCGTAATATCATTTCCTGATGTGATCAGAATTGTTACGTATTATCACATTCTCCCACTGGAAGGCTTCAGTGATTCTGTAACCTATACAATGGGTAGGTAGTCACCGTAAGTCTGTGTGGAAATTAGACAGATAAGTAGTGTATCAGTGCCCGTAGTAGATTTAAAGGAACAGTTGTAAGACTCCCCGCATCTTTGGCAATTGCGTGTGAAGTGCCGCCGTCGCCACTTCTTAGGTAGTTGTATGACCTAAAATTGGAAGGAAACGACGGTTACCCACCCACTGTACCAATACGAGTCAATATAACGAGGTCAAGCATCTTGGTCAATTGTGAGTGTTAAAAGGAGGAGGAAAATAGGAAAATGGTCACCAAACCCCTATGACAGTATTCGCCAAGCTAACGCTCTAGGATGACGTCACGGCAACCTGAGCAAAGAGGAATCAAGTCCCTCCCCCTGCCCCCCCCCCTTCCACCTTTTCATATAAATCCATTTGCACAATCACTGTCATATACGTTATGTGCACCATAGTGAGAGGATCACCATAAAATTCCAGCAGCAACAATAGAGATCAGCCAGAAAGAAAAGTATCTGTACATCCATAGTTAATGTAAATATTATTAGTATTATTAATAACCCGATTAGTTTTAATATTATTGATATCATAAGAGTCTGTACGTACTATTTCTTGTCCGACAGTACAGCGCGCAGCTGTTAAGCTAGCAGTAATACTAGACAATGATGAATAGGTGTTCGTCTTACTGCTGTGTACGCGACCATAGCAGCCCGCTACCAGCCTTCCAGATTTATCAGCACTTTCGGAACCTCGTTGCAGAATATTATTACTAGCCAATATCTATAATCCGACTGCTAGCAGATCAAAACGCCTGATTTAGGCTTCATACCTGACAGTGACTTTGACACAATAATTGTAGTGGAGAATCTTCAGCGGCTCGGTACTCGGTACTTGAGTGCAGTATACGTGATAAAAGTTGGATTATGTATGCAGCGTAACGGAATTAATTGAGAGAAGATGACGTAGTGTAACATGTCACTTAATCCTTTTAATGCCTATATATTTGGAAGGAAGGAGTCTATAGACGATATGTTAGGAGAAGCAATGCTGGAAATAACTTCAGGAGTACAAAAGTGTACTTCTAACACATGATTTTGTATGTATTGTACATTAGTGATCGAAACAGGCAGATTATGTCGCCAGGGTCTCTACGATAGAGCTCACACTACATGTTTACAGGCTATTGGCATAATCTTAGCGTAAATGTGAGACAGTGAAAGCAATTTATAAATTCCTGTACTCCACCAGTGCCAAAGTCTATAACAGTCGACCCCAGGAGCAGCGAATCTATAGAAGTTGAAGACACAAACGGAATTCCCATGTATGTAAAACGCTCCCATAGGGTTGAACGTGATTCGGACCGAAGTTAAGGTCTTTAGAAAGCAGTTGTTCGCAGGATATTGTAAGCAGATAAATTCGACTGTTATGCAGCTATATATATATATAAGCATTACTGGAGCACACTACTCTAAGTAAAAATACACGAATAAATTACCGCATCATGATGTATTAACAAAAAGTTTCCGCTATACATTATTTAACAGCAAATATGCACTTGCTAAGTATAAAGTAAATACTCTCTGCATTATTAGCGTGTGTGACGACATGATAGTACATAAAGGTTATCCATGACTGAACGACGATCGACATTGCTGGACTGCGATCCACAGAGCCCCGCTTTACTATAGAGCGCTCTTCCGCCACCTCTGCAGCGTCACTCGCCGCCTCCGCTGCCGCCCAGCCACCGCCGCGACTTTCCGCAATGGAGAATGTGTTGCTACGGGCCACTTCGTGTGTCCACAGCAAGGCCTCTGTCGACTCAGCACTGCACGTTTAAGTGCCGAACTGGTTGACGATAGACTGACGCCACCACGCTGGAAACACAGACCATCTCCCTCCCACATCCCGTGCCTCCTACCAGACTCCGACCGTGGTAGGAGGCGGCAGGTCACTACAGGGAACACACACTTGCCGCTGCGCCTCTAACGCATTGACCCATAAAAGATGGTAAACCCCTTCCCACCCACATACCGCTCCCCGTGGGCCAAGAAGAACC
This sequence comes from Schistocerca nitens, assembly GCF_023898315.1. Classification (NCBI taxonomy): domain Eukaryota; kingdom Metazoa; phylum Arthropoda; class Insecta; order Orthoptera; family Acrididae; genus Schistocerca; species Schistocerca nitens. The sequence goes on along the minus strand of NC_064618.1, from coordinate 347,024,585 downwards.
GTGCCTCCTCTCATCATTAGAGCCTCGTCAGTTTTGTTACAGGCTCCATAGTAAGAGGAAGCAGCAGAGGTAGCCTAACTAGAATATGACGGTATGTATCTAATACTGATGTTCCGTACTGTTGCTGGAAGAAGTAACTACCAAGGAGTAGACATCTGGACCGAGTTGTGGCATTTTCCTTACCAAAATACCCAAATAATTGAATTTCAAAAGTAGCACAGTACGATAATTAAAAAAATAAACACACATCCCGAGTTAAACAATTCCGCAATGCCACAAATGTGTGACGTCACTATGGTGACGCCTAAAATGAGTCTTTTTAACACCATGACATAACTGTGGGCGTGTGACAGCAGGAATTCGAATATGATAGTTTACTAGAAGTACAGTATGTACACACTAGCTACAGAATACAGTAAACAATTTCCCAAACTTGTACCGTTACCACATTACAACGTCACACCACCGAGCTACCCCTGTCAGTTGAGTACCACATGAAATTTAGTACGTAACACAGATTTGAGTCATCCTATCAGCTGTATAGCGGCTATCTGAACATAAGTATGTGTATGCCTACTAGGGATTATTAATACTGGATTTGTCTTCCAGCTGAAAGGAAGCAAATTTGAAAAAGAAAACTCACGAATGGCAGTAGACAAAAGTTGATTTACAACCGGACGCTTGAATTCGATGTCGCCGCAATGATGGAACTGCTGCTCTTACTATTATTTGGAATCTCTCTCTGTTCCACTCCATAACGGAACGAGGGGGAAAAAGTGATCGTCTGTACACATCTATATGAACCCTGATTTCGCTCACGTAGTCTTTCCGTTCCTTTGGTACTCTGGTGGCGGTAAGAAAGTTCTGTAGCCCGACGCACAAGCCGATTCTCTTTATTTTTCTTACTAGTGTCACACGAAGAGTCATCCCTGCAAGGATTCTCATTTCAGTTCACGGAACGTGCCGATCCAAACTACCGGCAGTGAATCTAGCAACAAACCTCTGAATTGCATCGATGTCTGTCTCCATCATATTGTAAATTGTCTAAGCTTTGTTAGCAGTGGCTCAATTAATCGTTCGCGACCAGCACCGTTCCTACAACCGACCTTCCACACTCCTTCCATTTCACGTCACTTTAGAATGGCAGTGGAAAGAAAATCTCCCGGTAAACCTACGTAATATCCCGTTGTAATCATTTCCATTACGTGATTATTCGTATGAAGGAGTATATAAACCATGCGAGTGGTCTTGTCGTGGATGCTGGAAATGGGTTAATGTCCACATGCTTTATTTTCTTGGTTTATCATGTCAACACTCATTGATAGCAATCTCATCGATTTAACCTTCATCCAATTCCACAGACTTGTAAATCAGCGGTGGCAGTATGTAAGGGAGAGTGTGGTTCAGAATGACTGTACAGTTTTCCATCAGAGAACTTCCTAATGTTCCTAATATTTCTTCGTAGCGATCAATTCGGTATTGATTTGACAGCAGAAAGTCTGTTGTTGCTTGTGGAAATTTGAAATGTTGTAATACACTCCTTAAGTATCTATGGTTAACTTTATGGAAAACTGTCTCTAAAGCCGTGGTCAGTAGCCCTAATAATTATGCCTAATGCTGTAATGTGAATGCCGCATCTGTCTTAAGGAACAATTTCCAGGTGAGATGTTTTTGTTGGGTATGCTACACTTCTGTCCCAGCCCAGCGACATCTGAAAAAATTTTAATCTTGCTGTCGTGGCACGATGTATGATTTTTCGAGCCTACGCGAAACGTTATCGGCTTGAAATCCGTTATTTTTTTCTTTTTTCTTTTTTTTTCAGTGGGAATAAACACAATTATTCAGGGCCATTTGAATATGTGTCCGTGGCGTTGTTGCTCACTCATTATATCATTATATTCTTCCTTGATGACTGATCAGAAAGTTTTATAAAATAGCAGAGGTTTCGGGTATTTGTTACGGTTTTTATTATGTCTTCGGAATTGGTTCTGACAAAATAGTTATACCTTAGCCCGATATTTATAATCTTGAAACAGCTGTGCTGTGCTTGTACCACAGATGGTCGTGCTCCATACGGTCTATGGAAATGATCTTCCTTCCCCCACCCACCCACCCCCTCTCGGCTACCTTATTCATCGCTCCCACACCCTCTTGAAGATAGGAGTTAGGTTGTAGGAACACAGGTGGTCAAAAACAATCTGGAAGGCTTGTAAGGCTGTTGCTGGGGAGGCTGTGCTGTGAAATAATTACGAAAAGAATTGGGTGCTGTGCGGCGTTTACGACTTACTTAGCATAGACGTTAGCGAACCGCATCGTTGCACATGCAAATTCAAGCACTTTGCACAGGCTAAAGTGCGGTAATTCACGGACATCTGTAGGTCTGAGAGTCACTACTTGTTGAAAAGCTCATCACAAGTTAAAATGTGGATTTTTCGAAAGTGATAAATTTAAGCTAATTGAACAAGAGCTACGTTTGTTCGGTATGAGGAACCGAACGAGGAACACGTTTGATAACACCACATCTGACAGGCTACTTGAATTTGTGCTCGTGACGACGTGATCGGCTGACTTCAATCCTAAATAGCCTGCAAACGGCGCAACGTACCGAACTTTGTCCTTAACAATTATATCGCAGTACTACCTCTTCTGCAACACCATTACAAGCTTTTCAGACCATTTCTGACAACCATATGTTTTTCTTTTCTTTTTCTTTTCTTTTTCTTTTTCTTTTCTTGTAAATCACTTCCTTGACGTACCTCTCCGTTATCTACTTTCGCTCGCAGTTGACGAGTTAGAAGGTAGTAATTCTCGAAGATCTTTCTCCTGTCGTCAATTAGCCTGAGCCTGGCAATGAACCCAAAGTGTGATTCATAAGGTGATAACGTGTAGGCTTTCACGGCCGGTCTTCATTAGTTAAAACTTCCGGGCTGAGAAGCCGTGGTCGACCTATCAAACTTCCTGATGTTTCTTTGCCAACTGCGGGCAACATATTCCAAGGTTAGTCAACGATTGACTCACCCCGGAAGATGTTGCCCGCAATTGGCAAAGAAGCGTCAGGAAATAGTAGTTTTATAGATCGACCTCGGCCTCTCAGCCCGAAGTTTTAACCAAAGGGTGATTGTCAGTAAACCTACATATTAGCAATAATTTCTCGAATCCACCCAACGCAGTCACGTCGCGAGATGTAGGTGGGAGGAAGTAATATGCTGCAGCCGAAGAGACGATTTGGTTCTGGCTAGGATCCATACTTGACCCATCTAGCACGGCTAAATGTCTGCACTACAGCTGTCAGCTGCCATGTTCTAAAGTGATGAATGGTTTAAGTGAGCTCGACAAATCGATTCCTTTACGTATATTGTTTCGGAACAGAACTTCGATGCATGGTATATAACATTAACAAGGTCCTGGAGTGACGAAAAAAAATGTTTGCCATAGAGAATGGTTTAAGCTGGTTAATTTTCTTAACTATGGAAGAACGTTGTTTATAGTCCAGTACTAAATCGGTAATATCTAGATATGATTGTTAAGAATAATAACCTGGATTCAATCAAAAATACTTACCTATCCGAAGCTTCAGTGCGACACTTATGTACGGTATAATATTCGTACATGTGTCGCCTTTGTTGGAGTCTGCATTGTTATAATTTACACCACCACCTGCAGAGAGAGAGAGAGAGAGAGAGAGAGAGAGAGGGAGGGAGGGAGGGGGGGGTGTGTGGAAGAGGTTGTTTGGTGCAGAGTACAGTGAGTGTAGCTGTAAAATTAAAGATACTGCTTGGCGGCATTTAATACATTTAGACGGGTTTCAACAAGACCATTCAAAAAGTCCACTCCACAGTTAGAAATTGTAACTTGTAGTACGTTAATACCATGATCATTAGCCAAGAAATATGTAACAGTCTTACTGTTGTTTACGATAACATTACCTGATAGTCTTTCTCTTGCACATAGAAGTCGTGGTTTGATGACACACAGTCACACATCTCCATTTTGTTATAAATCCTTAGCAAATATTGCATTACTTCAAATCCATATGCTAATTATCTACATGAAGTTGTTGCAGTAGTCCATGTTAATGTCGAATGATGCGAGTAGAAGTAGATGATTCATAATATCGATTACTCACTTGCGCATGAATCGTGGTGAATTTTCAACCTGTACCCTGAATAGAGTTGAAGGTGTCTCCATTATGTCGTTTATGCACTGAAGGAGACAGGAACTATCAACAATATGTACCAGGTACAAAACACTGCAAAAACTTTTATCCGAGCATTGATTAAATATGTTTGATCCAATGATCTATGTTAATCGTTCACATTGGACTGGTATGCGTTACCTACCAAACACTGGCCAGAAGAGTAACGCCTCTATAATATGGTGTTTCGTAGGTACACAACGCGACATGTACAACGCATTAAAAAGGTGTGTTCTTTTCACTCCACTCGAAAGTCACATAGATCTGCTGTGATCTTGTGATGGATGACTGTACGGCGATGGTCAAATAACGAATTAAAAAAAAAAAAATCTGAGAGGGCGCTAAAGGTGCTTACCTTTCCCCACAGTCAGTCTTACTGGAGACACACTGACAGTAGGCTAGTCGTACTCTGCTTACTTTACAAGCACATAATTGAAACTGTAGCCAGAGACGGCACAGTTATTAACGCTTTCTCTGTCCACGTTGCCTACTGCGCATACAGTATCTCTTAGTTGACGAATAAAAGAAATTGTTTATACATAAAACTGCTAAGTGTTTATGATTTTTGTTTTGTAATGCTGCAGGAGAAGACTGGAAGGAAATTCAATATTATCTACATCCCCTGCACTAACTACTACATCTGTTCTGCCACCAAACTGCTTGTCGAATTACGTTGTTTTATATATTATGGTACTAAAATACTCGCGTCGTATAGAGCCCACCATCAAGCCAATTGGCTACCACCTGTCGAGATGAAGTATGTGGATTTTCATTGCTCAGTCGTGTGCGCCACCATGCCTGTGGTCCAGACATTGGGGGTGGGGTATAGGTTTATCCCTCTTCAAAAAGATGTTGCTGCTAGAAATGCAAGCATTGATGTCCAAAATCTAGATATGGGAAGTTCGATTTTGCTTTGCATGGTTGCTCCTGGCTTGCAATAGATATTACCAGAATAATGCACTGCTTATGACTACATACAACACATGTAATGGCTCTGAGCATTGTAAGTTCACTAGCATCACCTTCCCTGGGAAACTCTAGAATCTGCCAAAATTGAAGAGGCAGAGTCAGGAATATTCAGTTCATATTTACTGCTTAGGGGCAGATAGTAAAATCGAATCACAAGATGATGATAAGCACACTGTACAAAACCAAAAGATCTAAAACATGAAATAGCTGGACCACACTCTTTCTGAAAAGTATCTCGTCATTGTCCCAAACATATAGATTTGTTGCTATTCTCTGAGGGTGAGACGTAACACTATATCTGGATCAAAGGCATGTCCTGTCTACTTTCCACCCAAATGAGTAAATATGGTCATAAACGCAATTTTTGCCATATGCGTCTAAAGTGATTTACTAAGACCGAGTATTTTGAAAAGAAATCGCATTATCAGGAATCAGTGTGTATGCATATGGCTACCAAGGCAAATGAGTTCCTAAAGTTTAAGAACGCCAACGACCAGTAGCACTGCCCTTTGTTGTTTATGTGGATTTCGAGTGCCTACTAGCTCCTGTGGCACACTCTGAAGACAACCCCACTGCCTCTCACAGAACGACATTTACCTTGTGGGTGGGTATCACGTTGTGTGCTCGAATGATTCCAGACTTAACCAATCTGAGCCATATGTCAGGGATAATTCTGCAAGATGGTTGCTTGCTGATCTCGAAAGACTTGCGCTGAATGTTGATCGGATTTGTCACAACAATATTCCCATGACTAAACATTGGGAGAATGATGCCAGCTCATTGTCATATTTATGGGCTGCCCTTGGGATAGAAACGTAGAGAAGATTGTTATCTGACGGGGACGTCCCGCGGTGCAGCCCACAAGGCACGTAACTTGTAACACTGCCTGCCATGACACATACTGGTGTTCAACAATTTGAGTGAGCATGATGCTCACTTCCTTGTTGAACACTTTGGTGATTTCCGTTTAAGAAGCGATAAAGTTATTGCCTTGCCTGATAAAGTTGAAAAATAGATTGCACTCACCACATGAATCGCACAAAAAGAGGCGCACCACTGGAGCTGCACATCGCAAAGATGCAAAGCTTCAGCTTGTGACGAAGAAAGTGGTCTTTCTTTACAAATACCTGGATACAAAGGAGAGGTTACACAAAACGACTTGCCCGGCATACCTGCAGTCACCAGTTATCTTACAGGCACTTCCTTAAGGCTACGCGCAAATTGAGACGCGTATAGCGCGTGTGGCGCGACGCAGCGCAGCGCGCGTTTTTGTAACATCACAGCTTCAAATGGGCCCGCGCAAATTGCGACGCGACGCGACGCGACTGGAACGCGACACGCGCCTGCGCCAGGTCGCGCGGCGTTGTGGTTGAGGCACAGTTTCTCGCGCCGCGCGTCGCGCTTGCCTAGCAAGGTGGGGAGTGGAAAAGTAACCCGGTCATATGCTCACATTGGAACGGCGCATATCAGCATTGGTAGTATTGCCAATACGATAAATTTTGCCTTACTGTGTACTGAATTTATTGCCTTTGGGTAGTGTTTCGTTTTTCGCCATTTAAACGCTCCAGCTTTCTTCGTTAGCACGTTATACTTTTCTGTTACTTATATCTGCATAGTTTTCTTTTGTTTTTCTTCTGTCAAGAAAACTGTATACTTCAGTAACTGATGAGCCATTGGCCTCTGGAATTGCACCATATGCCTCCGCGATGTTTTCAGATCGCAAGAAGGGACAGAGGGTAGTGAATAAGGAAGCAAGGAATATTATAAAATCATGTGATTAAGAATCAAGGCACGAAAGTAAAGCAAGGTTATATTCTCGCTGCCTAGTAAGCTAGCGTATCTGTACGATCTGTTACAAAAATTTAGAAAGGGATAATCTCCACAGGTGTGATCCCTTTGTGCTTGTGGTAAAAAGCGTCCAAGATCTGAAGTATAGAAGTTTCACTGTGATTACTCTGATATCGATGTAATACGACACACTGTACTACATGCATGTGAACAACATATTTCCACTGCAAGCTAGAAACAGTCGAAAAGCAGTCACAAGTAACAATGTTTTAATTGGTTCGCCTTGATGAGAAAAAGCATTTCAATTGTTGCATGGACATTATCAGCATTAATAAACTAATTATACAACAACAGGCTACGCAAATGAAGAAAATAGTCGGTATTATTACGAAAGTAGGAATATCCTAAAAGAGTGTTATGATTATATATATTTAATTTGTTGAAATGTGCTGCCGACAAAGGCAGATCTACTTTCATGACAATGTTTTTCGAACTCCATCTCACAAGGCACACATGGCTAGCTTGTGCATTCCTGTCGCGCGCATTATCCTTCGCTGCTGACAAAACACTGACCATTGTGTTGTGCGACAGATCAATTGTTTATTTTTCTCAGTAACAACTATTTTATTCGCGATCACGCATTGTCAGTTTGGCAAGCCCTAGGTGAGTAAACAGTATCTGGCATGTGCCTATCAATCCGCCTGAAGGAACGCTTGCATTATTTTAATACTGCTCAGATCAAGAGAAGGAATAAAATCCTTTGGTAAATTTCCATTCCAGTCGCTCAGTGTTAAAAATACGATGGGTTACGGGGATTCCACCAAAATTCCAACAGAATCGCCAATCTGTTTTTGTGTGAGTTGTTAACCTTTTCTCATTCGAAGAAGCATCACCATTTATGAGTAAAGGCCACATTTCTCTTGGTGACCGGTTTAATTGTACTTCCTTCGTTACAGTGTAATTTGCCAAACTCATCTCACAGCAGCTATTGAGACAGAATTCCGAAACGGAGGGCCTCATTAAACAAGTAATTGGCAATCACAGAGCTCAATAGCTTACGAAAAACCTCATAGTATCGGTTTGCAGTAACATAAAAGAAGAAATTTCATGTTTATTTTCATACTAGGAAGCTCTTGTTTCGCTAGCTGTCGATAACTCTTAAAAAATTAGTCACTGGAGTGAAATAAATAAAAAAGTAAGTATAAGTAGTGATATATCGCCATAGATGAGAAAGTTCCATGTGTTTAATAATTGGCAAAACACTCTCCTCTTTGAGTGCTATCATTCGCCAAACTTTCGTTTCGATGTCTCGAGCGGTTTAGGTGATACGAGAGATGTTGCGAGTATTTCATTCTCGCGGGCGTGAAATCGAAAGTGAGCGCGCTACATGGGATCAATTTTCTCGAGATCGGAGGCAGATAGAGATCTCCTCCCAAGTCTAAACAAAAATTCAGCATGTTAGCTAAATTTCATGCCCAGCAACATATGGTTTAATACGCACCAAACCCAAAATCATAGCGACCCCTAATTTTCGTTGCAAACTTTTTGAGTTTTGCGTAGTGTCTTACTAAAATGTGTACATCACAGTAAGAAGGTCATTAGCGAGGTGATCGGCACTTCGTCACGAAGCTGACATATAACGCTACAAGTAAGGCAAAAATCATATATTTTCAGTGAATAGTTTCTGTAAAATCGTTTGAGAAAGATAAGAGGTTGCGCGCGCTTCGGTTCAGTCAGCGCAGAGCGTCGCCAGTCAGCTCGTGCGAAGAGTGGTGTACGCGCCGCAGTATCCGCTGGACCCGCGCGACCCGTGCGTGTCTCGCTGTAGTGTCGTGTCACGTGACACGTGCTATACGCTTCTCAATTTGCGCCTAGCCTAACGGATGTGCAGTATGGGCACACAGTGAATGTTTGGCAGGAATTTGGCGCATGCCCAACTATAAATGGACACACATATAATGTAAAGGCGATTAACCCGTAGATAAGCGAGGAGGATCACAAGCCTTCTGACAATTTCAGTTAAGTCTTATACCTGGATGTGTACACCCTGTAAGGGGACGCCATGCAACAATCTGCCGACTGGAGAATTCCAATGGCTGAACGAAAAGGAAATCGCCAGACCCAATAAGAACAAAGACGTGTCATATCTCGCCCATCTGCATGATGGGCACAGTGACTTGCTCTATGTCTGGAGTGACTCGTCCCACACAATGGTTCCATCCCCAAATTGCTGACGATGCTGAGGAACCAACAGACACACATCGTGCATTACAGAGATCTCCAACAATGCCTCAGTTTTGGGCATGCTGGTTGAAAGAGTATACAGACGTCAGTATCCAAAAGTGGGCTCCTGCGACATATGATTCCGTTAAGGATTTTTTTTATATTAATGAATAATTCAGTTTTCGGGAAACCTGTGGAAGAACTGAGAAAGGGTTGCAAAATTCATTTTGTTTACTGTTGGAATGGACGTTGTGGTGCAAGAGATCACAGTGCAAGATCAAATTTTAAGCAGGCCACTATCTTCCATCAAGGATTAGCCACTATTGAGATGACTAAAGTTTCGGTGGAGTTCACAAAACCTGACTGTCTGTGTATGTATACTGGACGTTTACTAACTTCACGTGTACAACTTCCACTGTGAGCTAGTCAAAGCAAACTTTGACGATCCAACGTTACTTTATATGGGTAGAGACAGCCAGAGGCTGCATGCCATGTGAAGTAATAATTTGTTATCGCAATGCATTCAACAGATCTGGATATGCAGCTGATAATCCTTATATTGCATCTCAAAACAAGAAGGTTAGCGGCCTTATGAAAGACGAGGTGAATGGGTAAAGGAGTATGGAGTTTCTGGAGCTCGGATCTAAGATATACACATACTGTACAGTTAGTTACAGGTGCCACCTAAAGTCTGGCTAAGAGTGTACATTGTGCAGCCTCAAAGGCTCTAACAGTCAAAGATTACAAGAGGTGCCGCCTGCTCGAGAGTGTTGGCAGTGCTCCATCTCGACTCTGCACTTCGTGCACCAAGTACGTTTTCGAATGCAAGGCCATGAGGTGCATACTGCACTGCAACTGAAAGTCATTCTGTAACTGTTGCAACATGACGGCAAAAGGCTCACCCACGACGACAAGATCTGCACCCTCCTGTACTCTCACTCATCACCTGGATGACACAGAGAGAGTGGAAGTATTCATGTTACATGTGTGAGGGGAATATGCACTATTTGTCATAGGTGTGTGTATATAGCATATCAAGTACATGTTTGTGTGATTGTGGTTGTCTTCATCTGCTGCTGGTCATACTAGTTAGTCCCTCTTTTTCCCACGTATTCTATATGTGACATAAAAATATGTAAATAACCAATGCGAAACGTAATAGCATACCTCTGATGTGTCTCTATTTGTAAATAGATTTTTCTAATAAAGTACAAAAACTGTATTGAGTAATAACTCTAAAAAATGTATTGTGCAAAATTATTGTCAATAAATCAGTTTTTTTTGTTATGCCTGTTTTTTACAAAGAAAAAAAAACTGTGCCTTACACTACAGGGTACAGACATCGAATAACGAAAATCACGCAACTGGAGTTATGCTGATGGGGAGGGGAGAGCGAACGTGATTCCTATTTGCCCAGAGGGGACGCGACCTCATCCTAGATCGTTATGTTAGTGAGAACTTACTTAGCAGTTGCGTGACCTTCATTTTCCTGCCTTTTGTAAGAGACGCAATTGACCAAGAGGCGTGACGTTGTTATCTTGGCTCGTATTGATAGCGTGTGTGGGTGACCTATACTTTCCTGCCAATTTTATGTCATGTAATTGTCCGAGAGATGGCAGCAGTGGCACTTGAAAAACAATTTCCCGAGGTGGATGGAATCTTTCAATAGTCCCTCTAAATGAAGTACGAGGGTTGGAACTATCATAGTCGCAACTATTTATTTACAGCTCATACAAAATAGATACGGGTTTCATAGTTTTACTGACCTTCAAAGTAGTCACAAGCATTTTGTATAACCCATTGCCAGCTATGTGGGAGTCGTAGGATACTCTTAGCAGCGCCACTTGTGTTGACAGAGTGGCGCGGTCTATTGCCCGACGAATTTGTAGTAGTTCTTAAGCGAATGCCATGAAGTGTTTCTTTCAGTTTAGAAATCGAGTTGGGCTCACGAGGGCTTAAGCCAAGGGAGTGCAGTAGGTGGTATAGCACTTAGCAGCCCCATCAATCAAACAAATCAGTAACTGCTTGCACTGTACGTGCTTGAGCATTGTCCTGCAAAATGGTCAGGTCCTGCAGAAAGTGTCATGACTTCTGTCTATAAGCTGGTCGTAGGATGTTCCAAAAATGAACATCATAGAGACAGAAGTGATGACACTTTTTGCAGGACCTGGTCATAAAAATGTAAATGTCATGTGACTAGGGCCTCCCGTCGGGTATACCGTTTGGCTGGTGCAAGTCCTTCGATTTGACGTGATAAATTTAAAGAAATTACTTTTTACATGGCGTGGCTTTCAGGTGCAAAATTTTCCATTTTAATTTTTGAATTCTGGTTCCACTTGTGTAGGCATTTTCTGGTTGTCTTTCTTAATTTACCAAGTACGTCACTTACAACAAAACAGACAAACTGCATACCAATTCTTTTATGGCTAACATAATGCAAAAGTTTCAATTACATCTTCTCAATAGCAAACAGCACTCCCAACATTCGACTGCTTCATCGCTTTCTTGGCGCCGAAAACGTCCTACCTTAACAGAGTCAATGCACCATTCACATGTCAACTAATAGTGATCCAAACGCTACAAAAACTACACAGTAACTTTTGTAGCTCGACATTATTTTTCTATATAATGACAATATTTATTTGAATTTTATTTAGCCTGGCATATTCCAGTGGTACACGTAATTTCACTAGTCTGCCACTGAATTCAAATATTTTATGTTTTGCTTTTTAACGTGGCATTCAATCAAAAATATATACTTCATCTGTGCAAATGGAATGTGTTTCTACAATTCTATTTAATACAAAATTTCATTATTTTAATCTCAATTTTACCCAGGCTCATCAGTTTTAATAGAACACATAACTCATTTTGTAATGCATTTTCACTGAAATATATATAATCTAAAGTTAACAATTTTTGTAAATATGTAAAATTAAAAACCAAGTCGGGTTCGATTCCCGGCGGGGTCAGGGATTTTCTCTGCATCGTGATGGCTGGGTGTTGTGTGCTGTCCTTAGGTTAGTTAGGTTTAAGTAGTTCTAAGTTCTAGGGGACTTATGACCACAGCAGTTGAGTCCCATAGTGCTCAGAGCCATTTGAAAAACCAAGTATTTACGTTTCATATGAAATAGATTGATTTTTCAATAGCTTATATAAGAAATACTCATTCTCTACGTTTATCAAGCCCTAACCTCAGATAAATAGCTTTCTCAAGATGTGTTATTTTATTATAGATATGGTCGAAAATATAGATGTAATTACCATGCATAGAACTTTAAAAAAATATATTGAACAGCAGAAATAGAAAATTACATGTTTCTACGTATATAAGCCCAAAGAATAAGATTCCGATGCATATTTTCTCTTATGTGGCATTAGTTTATCGACATCTAATCATAAAAATTATTTAAACGCCTGGTAATCAGTCTATGTCTTAATAATTTACGGAGGCAGCTCTCTGTGCATATATGAGGCACTAGGGGCAAGTGGGATGTAAGGTCATCAGAGGGAAGGTGCTGCAAGCCCCTTGCGTATGCCTCCTGTCACCACAACAGAGCCATAGTCAGTTAAGCCTGGTCACTAAAGATACTTTTCTATGATATCTGAGTGTGAAATAAGGAAACCAGAAAAATTCGTGCAAACTGTCTGGCAAACACACTTTCCATTTTCGAAAGCGATGTTTTGATGTTAATAATTTAATATTTAGCCTGCGCTTAGTTTGTTGGTGTCCAGAAGAAAAAGAAAAATCATTGGAATATTTGATTTATTGGTACATGATTACACCCAAGTTTCATGCTTAAAGTAAACAATAAAATCTAAAACTAACTGGACTGGAAGACAATGAACAGACACACATGCAAGTGAATGTTGTTTTTTAATTTCAATGTTTGTAGCTCAAATTCGGATACGCTTCATTAATATACTGATTATACAATAGCTATATTAATTAACTCGCTAATTGGGTTGCCAGCACTTTGTCAGTCTTGATGTGTTTTTACCAGGTTTCAGCATCTTTTAATACATTCCAGGTATGTTTCTCGTTTCTTCCTTAGGTATTCATTTCACAAGTGTGTTATAGTACTTTCTGAGCTTCAGTTTTATTTAAAAGCCTAACTTTGGCTAATCAAATTTGGTCTGACGATGGAGCACAGCCTGTCGAACTTCAGAAACCACTAATAAATATCAAGGCATTCAAAGCTTTTATTTTGTAAATATAGTTTCTTTCTGCTTGGTACCGAATCACATTTAAAGAGTTGTCGTGTTTTCTAGGTCACGACACTACAGGACGTTAGGCAAGAGACAAGTAATATGATGGACTAACTGTTGATCGCTAGTGCTAAGTACAAAGAGAATTCCACGTTTGTGAAGTATCCATTTGTACATCTTACACGGGTAAATTATATTATTAAAGGAACTACGAACTGATACACGTTTATGTTTTAAAAACTTCTTCAGGCAAGAGGATTCTTAATGCTCCATAATTTTATCTAATACTATGAACAGTTCTTTGTTAGAGTTTGTTTTCCCTTACTGCTGAGGTGACTAGAGGCTCACTGTGGAAATACTTAGCAATTCCTATAGGTCAAAACAATATCTACACAAAATGTATTGTCAGTTAGGGATGTCTTTGACAAATAATTTGTGTGCAATTACGGAATCTGTGGCGATTTAACCTGTTGAAACATTCCAACTGACCCTCTGTCGTAACAAGACGACTACAATCATCAGCTGAGCACAATTCCATATATTTTACTAATTAATTAACGTAGTACTCTAGTTTGTGTAGTGGTTTCACAATACTAACACGAATTCATTACAGAAGAATGGAAAAACTAGTAGAAGCGGACCTTGGGGAAGATCAGTATAGATTTCGGAGAAATGTAGAAGACGTGATGCAGAACTGACTCTGCGACTTATCTTACCAGATATGTTAAGGAAAGGCAAATCTACGTTTACGCATTTGTAACTTGTGGAAAGCTTTCGAGAATGTTGAGTGGAATTCTCTCTTTGAAATTCTGAAGGCAGCACCGGTAAAAAACAGGAAGCGAAAGGCTATTTACAACTTGTACAGAAACCAGGCGGCGTTACAAGAGACGAGGGATATGAAAGGGAGGCAGTGGTTGACAAGGGAGTGAGACAGGCTTGTAGCCCCCCCCCCCCCCCCCCCCCCAATGTTATTCGATCTGTCCACTGAGTAAGCAGTGAAGGAAATCAAAGAAAAATTTGGAGTAGGAATTAAAGATCAAGGAGAGGAAATAAGATCCGTGAAGTCTATTGATTACGTTATAATTCTGTCAGACACAGCAATGGACTTGGAGGAGCAGTTGAATGGAATGGGCAGTGTCTTTGAGAAGATGAACAGCAACGAAAGCGAAACGAGGATAATGGAATGTAGTCGGATTAAATCACATGATGCTGAGGAAATTAGATCAGGAAAAGAGGCTCTGCAAGTAGTAGATGAGTTTTGCTATTTGGGCACCAAAATAACTGATGACAGCCGAAATAGAGAAGATATAAAATGTAGACTGGCAGTTGGAAGATAAGCGTTTCAGAAGGAGGGAAATTTGTTAACTTCAAATTCGGACTTAAATGTAAGGAAGTCTTTTCTGAAGGTTTGGATTGCAGCCATATACGAAGTGAAATATGGACGAAATACAGTCTTGACTAAAAGAAGAGATCGGTCGATAGGAGACATTTAAGACATCAAGCCGCGCGAGTAGCCGACATTCTGTCAGAACTACCAACAGCCTTTGGAGAACCAGCCATGACAAAACTCTTCCACCTGGTGAGCAAGATATATGAGACAGACGAAATACCGTCAGACTTCAAGAAGAAAGTCATAATTCCAACTCTACAGATAGCAGCTGCTGACAGGTGCGAAAATTATCGAACTATTAATTTAAGAAGCCATTGTTGCAAGATACTAACACTAATTCTTTACAGGAGAATGGAAAAACTGGTAGAAGCTGACCTCGAGGAAGATCAGTCTGGATTCCGGAGAAATGTGGGAACACGCGAGGCAATACTGACGCTACGACTTCTCGTAGAAGACAGGTTAAGGTAAGGCAAACCTACATTTATGTCATTTGTATTCTTAGAGGAAGCTTTTGACAGTGTTGACTGGATTAGTCTCTTGGATAATCTGCAGTTTGCAGGGGTAAAATACAGGGAACGTGAAGTTATTTACAACATTTACATAAACATGGCGGCAGTCGAGGACCAGGGGAGGGAAGCAGTGGTTCAGAATGGAATTAGACAGGGTTGTAGCCTATCGCCGATGTTATTCAATCTGTAAATTGAGCAAGTGGTAAAGGAAAGCAAAGAAATATTTGGAGTAGGAATTAAAGTTAAAGGAGAAGAAATAAAGACTTTGAGGTTCGTTGATGACATTATAGTTCTGTCAGAGAAGGCGAATAATTTGAAGAGTACTTGAAAGGAATGGACAGTGTCTTGCAAGGAGAATATAAGATGAACACCGACACAAGCAAAACAAGGATAATGGAATGTAGTCGAATTAAATCAGGTGATGCTGAGGGAATTACATTACGAAATGAGACACTTAACGTTGTAGATGAGCTTTGCTATTTGCGCAGCAAAATAACTGATGATGGTTGAAACAGAGAGTATATAAAATGTACGCTGGCAATGAGAAGAAAAGCGCTTCTGAAGAAGAGAAATCTGTTAACACTGAATACAGATTTTAGTGTTAGGAAATCTTTTATGAAGGTATTTGTCTTGAGTTTAGCCATGTATGAAAATGAAACATGGACGATAAAAAGTTTATAAAAAAAGAGAATAAGAGCTTTTGAAATGTGGTACTACAGTAGAATGCTGAAGATTAGGTGTATAGATAACGTAACTAATGAGGTGTCACTGAACATAATTGTGGAGACAATAAATTCACTAAAAAATAGATCGGTTGATAGGACACATTCTGTGACATCAATGGATCACCAGTTTAACATTGGAGAGAAGTCTGGGACGTAAAAATTGTAGAGGGAGATCAAGAGATGGATACAGTAAGCAGATTCAGAGGGATGTACGTTGCAGCAGTGATTAGGAGATGCAGAGATTTGCCCAGGATAGAGCAGTACGGAGAGCTGTATCAAACCAGTCTTCGGACTGAAGATCGCAACTGCAACAACATATTTATTAATTCAAACTTTATTTCTTGATTGTTCTTCGAATGAAAATTGTCATTGGTAGAAATGTTTAGTGAATCTTTCAAAGGGACTGTACACAGCGAAGTGTATTCTAACTCTGGTTAGGCTTGTGCCGTATGAAATGTAATCCGGAAAGAAACTCCCGCATTGTGATGGAGGCATGCTGCAGTTCGTAATGCGCACAGTTGCCAGTGAACGGTTCGTATCAGTGTGTTGTCATGGTAAGACACAATTGGTCAGCGCAGCATGCGAAGCTTAATGTAATCACTCAGCATGTATGACGGAGTTGAATTTTTCTCGTTCCAAAGGGTATAGCGTCAGATGGATGCTATTTAATGTGTGCAGCTTTCTATAATTATGACTTCATGTAAAGAGGCCTGGATGCCATAACAAGCAGGCGACGTTTGTACTGTACAGGATTGTGCAATACTACTGAGCACTGACGAGCCTAGAATATATAACCCACCGATTGGCATCAAAAGGCAAGAACTGATTTGTTTAGATCGTCTATTGCAACACTGAATCCAATGTCTTAGTGTATATCCTGTTATATATGTATGAATGTCGTTAAGAAACGAACTAAACAGACCGTAATTCTAAAGCCATAATTATCAGTGTTTCTGCACGGCTCTGATTGTAATGGTAAAACTCCAACTCCCATTAATTTGGAATTTTGAGGCATCCAGCCACGAACGCCTCTCACTGCCTATTTAAAACTGCTTACGACTTGGTTCAGTTTCAACGAATGTGGTCAAATCAATACCTTCAGTACAGGCAGTGTATGTAGTGTTTCTGCTAACTAAAATCTCAGTCAGAATACAAATATGTCAGATCCAAAAACAAGTTTCAATTCTTCAGTGTCAAGATCCAATCATATTTCTAGTAAAAGTAACTTTCAGGTCCATTTTCTAATGATAGCTTTCGTGTTCTGCCCAGATTTTGTGTGGTGTCCTGCCACAAAAAGTGTGTCTTTAATAGGTGATTGGAAAGCAGATAACAAGCGAAGTGCTTAGATTAACGACCATGAGTTAAGTGTGTGATGTCTCTCCAGAATTAAGACAGCCTTCCCAAGAATAAGTGTTGTAAACAGGTCTTGATAAAACTATTTCACCCTCTGTGTGAGGTACATAATATGGCAAAATATCTTCAGACTTCAGCAACGATGATTCCAGAGAAATCAGGTGCTGACATGTTAAATATTCCCAAGCTATCAGTTAGATAAGTCATGGTTGCAAAATAATACGTGACCGCATTGTCACTATGTACAGTTCTATGAAGTTTCAGCCACTGTTACAAGTAGTTTTCGTCAGGGCGTTTCGCTGACTCCCGAATAAGAAAAAGTATAGTTCTTATATACTAATGAAAGAAGCTGTATTCGGACCTGATAGGGTACAAGGATAAGGAGTAAGAGCGTCAGATGTCCTTTAATGGTGTTTCATTTATTTCTTGTCATTCCACAAACGCTGACCTCTGGGGGAGATCAGTTTGTGTTCTGAGTAAATGTACGAAAATGAGAAGAAATATTGATGCTACGATGTATCTTAGAATATTGGTTAAAGAAAGGCAAACCTACGTTTATATCTTTGTAAAAATATTAGGAACAACAGCGACTGCAACGAACTAGTAATAGAATATTATATAGAATAGTAGTGATCGCATACAAAGCTTCCATTCATAAGTCATTAATTTAATTACAAATAACTTTTTGTAGAAATTTTCTGCATTGGAGCTAAAATATATAAGAATAAGCTTATTATAAAATAAGAATGTAAATGTTATATAATAAAAATTTTACACAATATACCGAGAAAAATGTAGTGTACCAGCCGAGAGCATTCAGTAACAGATCAGTGGACTGTATTCCGCGGGATTTTTGATGAGGTAACCAGCGTGTCCTACAGCCTATCTTCTGTGTCCACAAAGTCCCCCGGAATGCAGTCCATTAATGTGGCTTGTCGCCGACTTCCCTCATTTGTTTTTACCAATGACAACGTGACTGCCCTTTACGTTTTTTCCCTTTTTCCGTTTTATTGTTCTGACTTTTCTGAGATGTCCCGTTAGCAGAATGGAGTATATTTGAAACAAGGGACTGATGACCTCGCTGTTTGGTCCCTTAAACCTCAAACAACCAACCAACCAACCAATGTGGCTTGTCGGCTACACTTTTTCCAATTATATTATGTAAAATTTTAACATGCTTAACATATAAACTGTTATTTTCTATTAAGCTTATTCCTATATATTTTAGGTCCAATCAAGAAAAATTTAACAAACAGTTATTTGTAATTAAATTGAAGACAATGATTAGACAGCATCCATTACGTATTATTAGGGTAGCTGTGCTACTGACGATGTTGGTCAATGGTTATATGGGTTTCTTGCAGTACACGGCTCTGCACAAAATGGTGGTCGGCATTGAAGGACGAGTTCAACCAACTCATTCATGAAGATCATAAGCAGCCAAGCCGAATAGAGTTTGGCCGCGGCGTAGCGCCTTTGATCACTATCGATAAGACGTCCACGTCACTAGATAACCAGAGGCATCCTACACGCCGTATTTAGTGAACATTAAGTCCCACAGAGGACAGTCTAGTAACGTGTTGCCATTGGCAGATCAAAATTTTAACTGTATAACATATAAACTGCTACTCAGATACTATCCAGCATAGTAGTAAGGTCTATATTCAAGCTGTATGGCATGTATTGCATATGATGCATCATATTGGCGACAGACCAGGGGCGGGGCTTCTACTACTGAACTCCATGACACCGCCACATAATCGGCAGTCGACATCACTGGGTGGTATCCATAGTTCCTGCTCTGTGCCATTATCTCCACACTTCATCACTGGGTATAACATTCTATAATTTATGTTTAACTCTATGTTTACTACATTACATGATTCCCTCTACTCTGTTGTATTTTAAATTACAAAGTTTGTGCAGCAGATCACACATATCCCTCAGAAACCCGTCACTGCTTATGAATGAAAGTGTTTTTATGTGAGCAAGACTATTCTCTAGAGCGTAAAACCTACGTTTACAGCATTTGTTGATTTAGATAACGTTTTGACAAGGCTGACTGGAGTACACTCTTGAGATTCTGAAGGTGCGGGGATAAAATACAGGGAACGAGAGGTTAACCACAGTTTGTACAGAACCCAAACATTAGTTACAAGACTCAAAGGGCAGGAAAAAGTAACAGTCCTTGAGAAGAGAATGATGTAAGGTTGTAGCTATGCCCATATTATTCAATCCATGCAATGAGCAGTAGTAAAGGGAAACACAGAAAAATTTGGAGGATGAATTAAAGTTCAGAGACATTGTATTTCTATCAGAGACAGCAAAGGACTCAAAAGAGAAGCTGAAGGCAACAGATGGTGTGTTGAAAACAGGTGAGCATCAACAAAAGTAAAACAGTGGTAGTGGTACGTACTCACATCAAATCAGGCGATGTTGAGGAAATTATATTAGAAAATGTGACACCAAATATAGTAGATGAATTTTGCTATTTTAGCAGTAAAATAACCAATTACGGCAAAGGTAGAGAGGATATAAAATGCACACTGGCTACAGAAAGGAAAGTATTTCCGAAAAAGAGGAAGTATTGCAACACGTCCATATGCTCCAATGGTCATCCAGTAGCTGGCATCCACACTAGTGGATGAATGGGATGCCTTATCACAAGAACTCCTTACCAATCTTGTGGCCAGCATGGGAGCACATTGCAGAGGATGCGTTACTCTCCTAGGTGATCACATACCCTATTAGAAACCATATCTCACCTTTTGTAATGTCCAGAGGACTATGATGAATCGTGGTGACTTGAGTGTTATTATTGTCTGTGGATAAAAGTGTCATTTTTCTTCATCTTGAGGTGCATTTCCAGCAGTTTCCTTCTTTACTACACTTTCGCAGTTCTTTCTGTGTATGGTCCAAGTTTCGATGAACAATGTTACTAGGAGGGTTTAGGGTCACAACAACAAAACTACTTCACCACTTTCTTAATGATAAAAGTGGGAAATTGTTAAATTAATGCAAATAAAGTCTAAGAATCGTGAGGTATCATGATTATCAGCAACATGAATTTGGTGGTGGTGACGATTGTTTGTACTGCTGCAAAATTTCTTTTGCTTTCATCTCAAAACATGCATTTTGTAGATACGTTGTTATGACTCTAAACACCAAACTTGGCAGTGACACATCATGCTAAAGTCACTTTCGACCTTAACTTTTTCACACCATTGCAAATGGGTAGATCACATAACTAATCAGGAGCTAATGAATCAAACTGGGGAGACAAGTAATTCATGGAACATTTTGAGTAAAAAAGACATTAAGTTGTAGGACAAATTCTGAGGCACCAAGGAATTGTCAATTTGGTACTGGTGAAAAGGGTGGGGTGAGGGGCAGAGGTACTGTAAAAATGATGGAGGGAAACCAAGGGATGAATACAGTAAACGGGTTCAAATGGATGTTGGTTGTGTACCCGGAGATAAATAGGTCCGCACAGGACAGACTAGCGTGGGCAGCTGCCTCAAACCAGTCTTTGGACTGAAGACCACAACAACAAATATGCTACAATTATCTTACACTGAAACTGTTGGGAAGCGTGTTAGGTAAAGTGACGATATGTGGGCAGATAACTTGTATACCAGTCTGCAGTAAATCAGCAGAAGTCATATTTAATTACAAATTTAGAATAGGCATCCTTAAAAATAAAACAATAAACCATTAGATTTATGAAAGTCAGGTCACTGTACTAACAGTGTAGAATTTTCACATGAGTAATAATAAATTCACAAATAGACTATTACCATAGTCCAGATAGATATAGGGCTATTACAGCCCAATAAATGATTATTGTCTCAAGAAAAGAAGTACAGTGTGAGCACTGAGTTTGGTGAAATGATGTTGTGAGCGACTGCAGAAGATGCGGTTATCAGAGCTGGGCTGACAGGAGATTAGTAGCTGGTTTGCTAAACGTCAGCTTGAAGGCGTAATGTTACAAAACAGGTAGATTATAGAACTGAGTGCTATTATCTCGATATTGACTGAGATACACATATGAATATTGACTGGAGGAAAGGGATGAAAGTGAAAGCCTGCTGGTAGCATTTTGCAGAGAGCATAATTTATGCAAAGCTAACACGTGGTTTAAGAATCGAGGAAGCATGTTGTGTACCTGGAAGAGATCTGGAGACAATGGAAGGTTTCAGATTGATTGTATAACGGTAAGACAGAGATTTTGGAAGCAAATTTTAAACTGCAAGACATCTCCAGAGGCAGATGTGGACTCCAACCACAAAATATAGGTTACGAGCTATAGATTAAAACTGAAGAAATTGCAAAAAAAAGTAGGAAATTTAGGAGACGGGATCAGGAGAAACTGACAGACTCAGAGGATGCTTAAAGTTTCAGAGGGAGCATTAGGCAATAGTTGACAAGACCCAAGCAAAGGAATATAGTAGAAGACGAATGGCTAGCTTCAAGAATGAAATATTGAAGACAGCTGGGAATCAAATAGTTAAAAAGACAAGGCCTCGTTGAAATCGTTGGATAACGCAGGAGATACTGAATTTAACTCATGAAAGGACAACCAAAGAGACGTTTGGAAAAAGAGAAGCAGCTGTATGAATATCAACACCTCAGATGGAAAACCAGTCCTAAGCAAAGAAGGGAAAGCTGAAAGGTAGCAGGAGTATATAGAGGGTGCCTACAATGGAGAGGAAATTAAGGCAGTATTGTAGAAATTGAAGACGACGTAAATGAAGATGAGATAAGAGGTATGATACTGCGAGAAGAATTTGATAGAGCACTGAAAGACCTAAGTCAAAACAAGACACCAGGAGTAGACGACATTCCGTCACAACTACCGATAGCCTTTGGAGAACTAGCTATGACAAAACTTTTCCAGCAGGTGTGCAAGATGTATAAGACAGGCGTAATATCCTCAGACTTCAAGAAAATGTAATTGCAAAATACTAGCACGAATTCCTTACAGAAGAATGGAAAAACCGGGAAGCTGATGTCAAGGAAGATCAGTCAAGCTTTAGCATTGACATTAATGATACTTTTACGCATGGTAATGGTTGGCTGACTGTAGCTATTGTACGTGGAGGTACAGGTGTTTCTAGTGTTGGTGGACTTGAAAGCTTTGTTGATAGACATTAGTGCCTACCGTACCTACCATATTGGTGAACTTGCAAATAAAGACTTTGGTAAATCTGTGTATATGTCACCTTCTGCTTTGTCATTGTATACGCGTAATAAGAGAAAAATATCTGTAAACGAGTCTGTATTTATTTGGATGTGGATGGACCCTGTGTTTTCTGTGGATGTAGACTAACTTTAGCATTGAAATTAATGATACGTTTACGCATGGTAATGGTTGGCTGACTGTAGCTATTGTACGTGGAGGTACAGGTGTTTCTAGTGTTGGTGGACTTGAAAGCTTTGTTGATAGAGACATTATTGCCTACCGTACCTACCATATTGGTGAACTTGCAAATAAAGACTTTGGTAAATCTGTGTATATGTCACCTTCTGCTTAGTCATTGTATACGCGTAATAAGAGAAAAATATCTGTAAACGAGTCTATTTATTTGGGTTAAAGGCAAAGGTGTATGTGAATATGTAAAATTCGTTGGTGATTGTACTTTGTATTTTCATAAATAAATTGATCTGTAGCGTAGCTGAGAACTGG
This sequence comes from Schistocerca nitens, assembly GCF_023898315.1. Classification (NCBI taxonomy): domain Eukaryota; kingdom Metazoa; phylum Arthropoda; class Insecta; order Orthoptera; family Acrididae; genus Schistocerca; species Schistocerca nitens. Next base: position 347,001,538 of record NC_064618.1, on the reverse strand, counting down.
ACGAGGGTACATCTAGAATCTGTCGGCATAGAGTATGTAACAGCATGTTACGTCAGCACACTGGCCAGTTGACCTTTGACCCCGCACCGATAAGGCGGTCTGACGCCATCTTGGCAGCGCGCCAGCGGGGGACTTAGCGCACAGAAATACTGTATATAAAACAATTGAGAATATTGAATTCTCTACATCTGTTGCAGACAAGAAGAAGAATACTGTGAAGACCGTTGCTGCCACTGCACTTGTGGATGGACCCTGTGTTTTCTGTAGATGTAGACTTAACTTTAGCATTGACATTAATGATACTTTTACGCATGGTAATGGTTGGCTGACTGTAGCTATTGTACGTGGAGGTACAGGTGCTTCTAGTGTTGGTGGACTTGAAAGCTTTGTTGATAGAGACATATCAATGAAAGGCAAACCTACGTTTATAGCATTTGTAGACTTAACAAAAGCTCTTGAGAATGTTGACTGGAATACTTTCTTTGAAATTCTGAAAGTAGCACTGGTAAAAATACAGGGAGCGAATGGCTATTTACAACTTGTACAGATACCAGGCGGTGCTATACGAGTCGAGGGGCATGAAATGGAGGCAGTGGTTAACAATGAAGTGAGACAGGCTTATAGCTTATCCCAGATGTGATTCGATCTGTACAGTGAGCAAGCAGTGAAGGAAACAAAACAAAATTATGAGTAGGAATTAAAGTTTAGGATTTAAAGTTCAACGAGGAGAAATACAATCCTTGAGGTTTGCCAACGACATTGTTGTAACCTCTCCCCGATGTTATTCAATCTGCGTATTGAACAAGCAGTAAAGGAAACAAAAGAAAAATTCGGAGTAGGTATTAAAATCCATGGAGAAGAAATAAAAACTTTGAGGTTCGCCGATGACATTGTAATTCTGTCAGAGACAGCAAAGGACTTGGATGAGCAGTTGAAAGGAATGGGCAGTGTCTTGAAAACAGGACATAAGAGGAACATCAACAAGAGCAAGACGAGGATAAAGGAATGTACCTGAATTAAATCAGGTGATGCTGAGGAAATCAGATCTGGAAAAGAGACACTGGAGGTAATGGAGGGATTTTGCTATTTGGGCAGCAATAGCTGACGACGACCGGAGTAGATAGGATATAAAATGTAGACGCAATTGGAAGGAAAGCGTTTCAGAAGAAGAAAAGTTTGTTAACTTCAAATGTATACTTAAATGTTAGAAAGTGTTTTCTGAAGGTATTTGTCTTTAATAAATAGTATAGACATGCAGAGAATAGATGGTTTTGAAATCTGGTGCTACAGAAGAATTCTGTAGATTAGATGGGTAGGTCACGTAAGTAATAAGAAATAACTAAATAGAATTGAGGAGAATAGAAATTTGTGGCACAAATTGACCAGAAAAAATAGAAATGAGCTTTTGGCGTCATTGGCCGGTAGGCTCCATGCGGGGCAGGTCCGGGCGCCTTGGTGCAGGTCTTATTACATTCGGTGCCACATTGGGCGACCTGCGCGCCGGATGGGGATGAAATGATGATGAAGCCCACGCAATACCCAGTCCCTGAGCGGAGAAAATCTCCGACCCAGCCGTAAATCGAACACGGGCCCATAGGACAGCAACCCATCACGCTGACCACTCAGCTGTCGGTTCAGACACTTGACCAGAAGAAGGGATTGGTCGATAGGACACATTTTGAGACATCAAGTGATCACCAATTTAGTATCGGAGGGAAGTGTGAGGGGTAAAAATTGTACAAGGAGACCAAGTGATTAATACAGTAAGCATATTCAGAAGGATGTGACGTCGAGATTAAATTACGAATAGGCGTAGGTTAAGCTGTCTGTGACGTTACGGTCCTGTAACACAGCAGTAGGAGCCACTGTTATACGGATTAATGTGTTTCAACAGATGGAAAGCCTCTACACAAGGTTAGTACACAATGGAAGGAGTCAGCGCGGTGCAGCGCGTGATAATAGCAAACCTCCACTCAGAGCAGCTACGTGACAGATCTGAGGATCGGAAGACAGCCAGAGCGATGGTAGTTTTCTCAAGCATTATAGCAACGTCACAGGAGACTATATAAACAGCAGCTTAACAGCATGTCAGGGATTGCGATAGTATTCAGCCTCAGACGTCATCACTGCGCTACTCTGCCTCAGGGGGCGGGACTTAGATTCTCCTGGCACTTGGTTGCACAGAGTGGTAGTTACATGTTACTAACACCTCCCACAATTTAGTTCGGATGTCAGTGCCTCATAAGCTTGAGTAATGTTTACTCCAACTCTCTCTCACTTCTTTGTTAGAAGCTTATTTACAATCACACTGAGTTCCCTAGTTTGAAGTTATTCCAGCCTTACAGATTCTGCTCCAGAACTACGAGTTGGACGAGCCCACTCCACCTCTGCCAGGTTAGTGTCTAGCTCCCTCTTCCTGATCCGCTCGCAGGAAACAAATCAGACACGATATAAAAATTTGGTGTCAGGTGTGGGGTTTGGGCATTATTTGCCAGGTTTGAACAAGATTTGGCGTACGTTTGCCAACAATTTAGTTCGGCCTATAAACTTGAGGAATAGGTGTGAAGCTTCTTATTTCAGATAAAGCTCAGCCCGAAGTTGAGATTGACTGATGGCTTAGAGAGAGAAATTAGTCGTGGCAGATGTTCGGAGGCAAGGCACGCAGAAGAAGAAGACGGGATGGGCTAAGGAGGCCCGCCAATCGAGCGAATTCGACCAGGCCACTGCATAGCGGGTTGACTACGGGCCTGAGGGCACGCCATTCCATCCACTCCACCCACAGAAGAAGACGACATCCGAGGCCATCAGGTGGACAAGGTAGTCCACCAGTAGCAGCTACGTCGCCAAGAAGACAGACTTGCGGGTCCGCCGCAGCCGACGACGCCCAGCAACAGAAGAAAATTTAAAGTAGAATGTGAGACAAAGGTTTAACAATAACATCATGTCTAATGAGCAAAATGTTTTTGATAGTCAGGCAGATCCATCCACATCTCCAAAGCAATATATTAACCTCAGTGAGGCTATTAAATTGTTATCGCATCCTTTTGATGGAAATAAAGCAGAATTAAATGAGTTTTTGGACAACTGCGACAGTGCTTGCGACTTGGTAGCACCAGAGCAGCACGATGGTTTGTCGAAATTTGTAAAAGTACACATAGTTGGGGCTGCAAGAAGCAAATTGCTAGTGCGAGCTCTAAGTGCCGCTTGGCTTTCAGTCAGAGCTATTTTAGTAGAAAATTACGCATATAAGAGAACGCTAGACTATTAAGCATGTAAAATGTTCATGAGCAGACAGGAACCATGTTAAAACATAGCCCAATGGGGTTCGCAAATAGATGCACTTCAGCATCAGTTCCGTGAGGCAATAAAAGAGGTGATGACGGAATCAGAGTTAGTGGGCAGCATTACGTTAGTGTTCAAATTAGGTCGTGCAGTATTCATACAAGGCTTATATGACACCAATATTAAGACAATAGTAAGGGCTGGAGGGGAGTCAATAACACTCTCCGAAGCAGTAGATATTGCATCAACAGAAGAAAGTGTGATTGCGTCTGCAGGAGAGAAACCAATGGAAAGGAGAGCTCACAAAATAGAATCTCATAAAATTCAAAAGTATTTTAATTGTGGAAAACTGGGGCACATAGCAAAGAAGTGTTTGATAATAAGAGGGTACACAGTATAAGCACGGTACCAGTACAGATCAAACCGCGAAAAGAAGGGTGATAAAGAACGTTTTGCAGAAAAGCAGAAAGAAGGTAAGGTTTATGGGGAACATTACGACCCAATGGACAAATATTGTGTGTTTTAAGTGTAATCAAAAACGTCATTACGCTCGACACTGTAAGAATTGGCCCTTAATACGAAATAAATATGGGGTACAGGGAAACTAAGAGGAGGCGCAATGAGGCAGTCACATTGCGACCTATCTGGCAAGATATTTAAGGTAGACTGCACTAACAGCCATGAGTATATCACGGTAAGATGTGAAAAGGGCATACGGAATCCAATGAGATTTTTGATACATAGTGGGACACAAATAAGTCTATTGAAAAAGAACAGTGTACGGGGATCAGAAAAGTGCGATCCTACTAAGAGTATTAGAATTAAAGATATTAGTAATGATGTTGTTAAAACGGAAGGCGCCTTAGAAAATGAGTTACAGGTTGAAAAACATGGACCGCTACAGTCGCAGGTTAGAATCCTGCCTCGGGCATCGATGTGTGTGATGTCCTTAGGTTAGTTAGGTTTAAGTAGTTCTAAGTTCTAGGGGACTGATGACAGATGTTGTCCCATAGTGCTCAGAGCCATTTGAACCATTTGAAAAAGATGGAATTGTGAGACACCAGTTCCATGTAGTAGCGGCAGAAGTGGATCTGCCATTAGACGGACTTTTAGGCAGAGATTTTCTTGCAAAGCATAAGGCAGTTACAGATTATGGTACAAGAGATGTTATGATTTGTGGAAAACGATTTAAGTTGCGAACGGCGCAAGAGTCGCGTCGAGTAGTTGTCGTTAAGAGAGCGTTAAGAGACGCTAGTAAAAACGTGAAGAGTACCGCGGGTGCTAGCGAGGTAGAGACACAGCGAAATGTTTATCCTTTTACGGACGGAACTGTGAAACGAGGTCAAGATGTGTCGAAGGAAGGAGTGAGTACTTCGACGATGGTAGGAGCCGCGTCTGAGAAAAATGTTAGAAAGATGTCTATGGCGGTAAGAGCTACATGTAAGGAAAACATTAGTAAGAGGTTGTTAATGGAAAAATTTGACTAAAAGAAGCGATCGGTTGACATGACATACCTTGATTAATCAAGGAATCATCAATTTAGTGTTGGAGGGAAAAATGGGGGGGGGGGCTGAAGTGGGAGACCAAGAGATGAAGACAGCAAGCAGATTCAGAAGGATGAAGGCTGCAGTAGTTATGTCGAGAAACAGGTTTTCACAGCATAGAATACTGTGGACAGCTTCATCAGACCAATCTTCAGACAGAAGACAACAAGTGGTGCTACGAAATGGAGCAATAACCTACTACTGGTGAATTACAAACCAATGAGAGATGCGATGAACAATTGTTACTTGAAGAAATGTTGCATTTAGTCATTTTTGGTACTGCTTTGTTTGATGCAAGCATTTCGGACTTTTATTCATCTGCAAATTACATAATACGTTTAGGATTTCACCACTATAAAGTTTTTATTGACTGCATTTTGAATTCTGCAGGCTGCCTTGTGCAAAACAGCATTTTGTTCAGATTCCAGGTTTTACTAATTGTCTATTTGTGTTTACGTACTAGGCAGATGCATTTTCTTTTGTTGTGTAAGAAGTGGCTCCACTGATGCAATGACACAACGCAGCATTCGGCATGTGGCTGATGAAGATCTACATGTATTACGCAACTTAAAGATGGCTAAAAGTCTGAAACCTATCTTTGAATAAAACTAAATATAAATAAGAGGCTAGTGGCTGTAGTTCTTGAAGTAATTCAGCCCTCAACCAATCATCATTAACACTGGTTATGTAATAATCTATGTAACCAACTACTTAATTAAAATATTAGATTATAACTGCGAATCTAAATGTCTGATTTCAAGATCAATGAAAATGGGGAATCCTGTATGCTAGAGATGACGTATCTCTGCATGCAAATAGACGTTAAGTGGCAACTTCAAAAGAATGCAAAACAATGGGAGTATAAATTAATAAGGGATCTTGTAGAAATTATCCAGCTGGCACTTACTGGAAAGAAGAAAACGCCTTCTTTCCTCTTACTGGCAACCAACCCCAGATTAACATCGGCCTACTATTGCAACACGAAGTGTTACTTGAGGCTGAGTTGCCTACAACACTGTGTAAATAAAGGAAAGTAGCGCTGTTGTCGATAGAAACAAACTATACAGGAACTGCTAGTGTTTTTGGGAGGACATTCAGAGACGACGCTTTGAAGGGTACTTCTCTGAAGGTGAAGGTGAGTAATGTTTTCACTAATAACTCAAAGAATCAATTCATAATGAATTTTGTTATATATTCAACAATTGTTACATTCCATCCTAGATTTTCCATTGTTCGTTACATATTCCAATTTCATACGTTAGTGACTGTGTGCGAAGGTTGTTTCGCCAAAATTTGCAGGCCAGAATCTGCATTTGGTCACGTATAATATTAGATACGTCTTGCGAGGACCATTTTGTTTAAATCCTACAGCGTGGAGTGATTCTGTCCCACCTAGCGCTAGCCAACAGGCGCATAGTGAAAAGCACAAGGAGTAAACTACTTATAAGGCCAAATTCTATGTGGCTGGTCTCAAATTTAGTCAGACCACAAGTGCTTATATTTCTTTCAACTTGGGGTTAAACCAGCAATGCCACATTAGCAACACACTGTATTCTATTGCAAAATATAGATGAACTGATTGTACATCAGACTACTTTCAGAGCCATGTAAACAAAGGAAAATTCACTTTGTTGTCAGTAGAAACGAAATATACAAGAGCTACTAGTGTTTTTGGGAATCTATTGGCTGATGAATAAAGTAAAAAGTAAAAATAAGCAGATTACAATATAACTGGAAAAATCTTTGCTCTATAAAAATGGCAAAAAAAAAAAAGATTCTCGCCGAGAACTCACTTCCAAAGTGCCGCCGCCCCTGAAGCTTAAAGGGACAATAAACAAACTGAAGCCGCTCCAAATCGGTGGGAGAGGAGGTAGGGTGCAGTATTAATGTTTACCCAGACGGTGACAACGAACTCGTTAATCTGTCGTATTTAACTATCTAACTAAGCTGGCCAGGAACTGCTTGACTCAGTTACGATGCAAAACCCTCACTACAAAACTGCATGTTTATTTCAGAAGAACTGTGATCGAAACTTCTTTCTCAACTACACAATGCTCGAGCTTATCGGTAATCTCACGCACAGTTTACAGTTGTGAATAGACAATGTGCTACTTAAAAATAAGTAGTTTTTATGGGTACAATATTATAGATGTCTTACAAGGACCATGTTCTTTTGTTTTAAATCCCACAACGTTAGATGTTTTGTTGTACCTAGCGCTTACCTGCAGGCGGCTACTCAAAAGCCCAAAGAAGACCTCCTTGAAATGCCTGCTTTTTGCAGCTATCAGTAACAAAAAAAAGCACAGAGCATATACTATAGTTAGATGACTTCAATGACAATCTGATACTTGCGTACATGCATATGTAGCTTCCTGTTAGCTGGGATCAAATTTAGATCTATGGTTAAATGAGCTAGCAACACTGTTTAGAGGCAAGACGTTGTACGCTGGAAACGACTGAAGGATCAACAGCACGATTTTCAAGAAATAGAGTGATCTGTAATGGCGAATTGAACTGTAACAGCCATTAACCAACAGGCTCTTCTGCTACCAAACGGCTCATCTCGACGACGATTTCGGCGTGATTGCTAACAGCTGTCGCCCAGCCTTCGCTGCCCATGATGGGTACGAGATGGCGCTTCACGAAGCTGATGACCGACCGCTTGAGGACGTCGCAAGAGTGGCTCAAGGCGATGACAGCGGTAGCGGCAGCGTTGTCCACGGTGAGGTTCTTGGCCAACTCCACCTCGCAGAGTTCCTTCAGTTGGGGCAAATCGTATTTATCAGCCGCCACCAGCAGCCTGTCAGCCATCTTCTCCAGGAGAGGGGTGCTGTCGGTGTAGATGAACCGCAGGACCTCGCTCAGGACGTCTGCCTCGACATCCTTGACGTGGACGCTGCCCGTGCGGGCCTCCTGGGTGTCATGCCGCAGCATGGCGGAGAAGACGGGGCTGCGCGCGCACAGCACGGCCCTGTGCGCTTGGAACTCGGCGTCACCCGCCCACAGCTTCACGTCAGACAGCTGGCCCGACTCCAGCAGCGCTGCCAGGTCGTCTGTGACGCTGCGCCGAGGCCTCTGCAGGGCAACGCTGCGGTACGGCTCCGTTATCACGCACGGCGTGCTCACCTCTCCCAGGAACTTCAGCACGTTATTGAAGCCGTTCTCCGCTTCGAAGCAACCACTCACGCACCTCCACACCGTCTTCTTCGGGGCATCGAGACAGACGAATTCCGACGGGTAAACCTCGTACTTTTTACCCCTGCTCGAAACTAGCGACGCTTTTAGCCTCGCTCGCACGGTAGCGTCTTTCTGAGAAGACAGCAGCTGGAAGCAGAGGTACCAGGCGCCTCTCTCTTTCGACAGCACCATACACCACTCGCTGGAACTGCAGTGCCAGAACTTGGGTGACTTCACTTCGTCCACCCCTTGAGGCCAATTGTTGTAGTCCAAGATGGTCCAGCTGCAGACGACTTTGTCGGTTCCGAACCTCACGCTGCCCAAGTCGCAGACTGTGTCCTCGCCTGCGGCCAGCGTCGGAGACGGCGGGATGTTGTCGGCAGACAAAGGGGACAAGTCCGTACTCATCTCCCTTTCTTCGAATCGACTCAGCCTGAAAACAGAATAAAAGGACATGTCAACTGTTGTTCATAGTTAGTTAGTAGAGGTACGGCTATTAACTTAGACTGTCTGCCGTATAAACAAGCATTACGAATGGGATGGCTAATGAGGTGCTGCAGAAATGAAATTAGCAATAAACTTAACAAACAAATCGGAGGCCAAGAAGTAGACGAAGAAAAGTAATTCTGCTAGCTTGGAGGTCAAATAACACTTTACAGACGAAGCAAAGTGGACGTAAACAGCAGGCTAGCACATACAAAGAGAGCATTTCTGACCAAAGAAGTCTGCTACTATCAAACACAGACGTTAATTTGAGGAAGAAATCTCTGAGAATATACGCTTGGAGCAGAACATTATTTTGAAGTGATCCTGGACTGTGGGGAAAGCGGAATAGAAGAGGATCGAAGTGTCTGAGATGTGCTGTTATAGAAGAACGTTTATAACAAGGTGGGCTGATAAGACAAGGATGCAGAGGTTCTCCAAAGAATCTTCTAAAATACGAACATACGTAAAACATTGACTAAAAGAAGTGACAGGACGTGCAATAATCCCGGGATAAAACCTGTAGAGGAAGGCAAAGACTGGAATACATCTTACAACACTGAGGACATTGGGAGCAAGTACAACTCTCAGATGAAGAGGTTGTCGCAGAGGACAATTCGTGACGGGCTGCATCAAATATATACATATTAGCAAGAGAAGAATGCACCCAACGAGTCACCAGTTTTATTCATCTTTCACGCGGTTATAGTACATACTGAGATGTAACACATGCCGCTGTAGTGCGATATGCGTCTCAAGGGCTTTCGACAAATCGACGTTCAGACTTATTGAATACTATACGAACATGCTAGCCGTCGAGCAGTGGAGTTAGTGCAACCGGGTAAGACTAGACACTAGTGTTGCAACCTTCCACGTTTGACCGGTTAGGATTCGTCTGCTGAAGGGGTGGACAGAGCCGCCATTGGCCGATCCCATATGACTGCTCGGTCCCATGCTAGCTCCATGTCTGCTATCGGGACTACGAATATGCGAATAACCGAGTGTGAGCGGTCTTCGCCGTAGTCACACTGAGCACCAATTATGATTGACACTAATATTGTTGATTAATGAAGACCACCACAGCTGTTATCATTGCACATTTATTGTGTCACGACCGGTTTCGTTCTTTAGAGCATCACAGGCTGCCTACGAGTTGTGCCAATGACATCGCATAAACAACTCGCAGGCATCCTGATGATGTTCATAAGAACTAAACCGATCTTGACACAATAAATATGCAATAGTACAGCTGTGGTGGTTTCCATTAATCATTAATATTTGATCTTTCCCTCGCCAGCCCGTACTGCACGTCGAACGACTCTCTTACCGCCGGCCTGAGTGGCCGAGCGGTTAAAGGCGCTACAGTCTGGAACCGCATGACCGCTGCGGTCGCAGGTTCGAATCCTGCCTCGGGCATGGATGTGTGTGAAGTCCTTAGGTTAGTTAGGTTTAAGTAGTTCTAAGTTCTATGGGACTTATGACCACAGCTGTTGAGTCCCATAGTGCTCAGAGCCATTTGAACCATTTGAACTCTCTCACTCTCCCTTTCTTCTCCCCCTCTTTTTCTTTATTACTTTTCCTGACTCTCTCTTTTTTTGACACAAATATAACGTTTCCATGAACACTTCGACATTTAAGTACAGACACAGAAAAAATATACGACTCGTTTACAAACATAGGGTTATTTTGTTTGTCATTAATATAAAATTACTTATACATTAAATAAACACTAACCCTGAAATCTGGGAAATGACGTCGTTATAAAGACAACACTTGTTTGTAAGAGAAGAAAGTTAATGTTGTTCAGCAGTAGTTCGCTGGCGCACGTTGAGGTTTATTGGTTACGGTGATTTGTCAAGAACATGCCACTTTTACTAAAGCATCGTTCACTGGGTGCGCCTGTTGTTCAGATGCATAAAATTCTTTTTGCAGTTGCAGCCAGACCTGGTACATCCTTTACATAGGTCCACCACCACTTCAAGATACGGTAGTCATCTCTGGTATGCATGTGCTGCGGAGAATGTTATTCTTCCAATCCTTGAAACAATCTCTCCATGTGGTGTCATCTGCGCTTGAAGGTTCTAAGTTAACGAGCAAAGGAACGAGAGAGAGACAGAGAGAGAAAGAGAGGAGTCATACAGAACTGATCTGGAAATCATGAAGGCTTACCACGAAAACATGCAGTAACTGTGTGAAAACGATTACATTAATTATTGCATGTTGTACGTCCATACTTTGTACGCAATTGTAGCACACAGCTACGAATTCTCCGATTTTCGTATTCTCCGATTTTCGTTTATGCCAAACTTACTGAGATCGCGGGAAGACGGCTGAAGGAACGCAGGAATTTTATTTGGAAGTAATTACACCTCTGTTACATAGAAAAGTAAGTCATATGTCTATCTTTAATCCTTTGCACCTCCTGTTGAAAAATACTTATTTACTACTACATATCTACACTCCTGGAAATGGAAAAAAGAACACATTGACACCGGTGTGTCAGACCCACCATACTTGCTCCGGACACTGCGAGAGGGCTGTACAAGCAATGATCACACGCACGGCACAGCGGACACACCAGGAACCGCGGTGTTGGCCGTCGAATGGCGCTAGCTGCGCAGCATTTGTGCACCGCCGCCGTCAGTGTCAGCCAGTTTGCCGTGGCATACGGAGCTCCATCGCAGTCTTTAACACTGGTAGCATGCCGCGACAGCGTGGACGTGAACCGTATGTGCAGTTGACGGACTTTGAGCGAGGGCGTATAGTGGGCATGCGGGAGGCCGGGTGGACGTACCGCCGAATTGCTCAACACGTGGGGCGTGAGGTCTCCACAGTACATCGATGTTGTCGCCAGTGGTCGGCGGAAGGTGCACGTGCCCGTCGATCTGGGACCGGACCGCAGCGACGCACGGATGCACGCCAAGACCGTAGGCTCCTACGCAGTGCCGTAGGGGACCGCACCGCCACTTCCCAGCAAATTAGGGACACTGTTGCTCCTGGGGTATCGGCGAGGACCATTCGCAACCGTCTCCATGAAGCTGGGCTACGGTCCCGCACACCGTTAGGCCGTCTTCCGCTCACGCCCCAACATCGTGCAGCCCGCGTCCAGTGGTGTCGCGACAGGCGTGAATGGAGGGACGAATGGAGACGTGTCGTCTTCAGCGATGAGAGTCGCTTCTGCCTTGGTGCCAATGATGGTCGTATGCGTGTTTGGCGCCGTGCAGGTGAGCGCCACAATCAGGACTGCATACGACCGAGGCACACAGGGCCAACACCCGGCATCATGGTGTGGGGAGCGATCTCCTACACTGGCCGTACACCACTGGTGATCGTCGAGGGGACACTGAATAGTGCACGGTACATCCAAACCGTCATCGAACCCATCGTTCTACCATTCCTAGACCGGCAAGGGAACTTGCTGTTCCAACAGGACAATGCACGTCCGCATGTATCCCGTGCCACCCAACGTGCTCTAGAAGGTGTAAGTCAACTACCTTGGCCAGCAAGATCTCCGGATCTGTCCCCCATTGAGCATGTTTGGGACTGGATGAAGCGTCGTCTCACGCGGTCTGCACGTCCAGCACGAACGCTGGTCCAACTGAGGCGCCAGGTGGAAATGGCATGGCAAGCCGTTCCACAGGACTACATCCAGCATCTCTACGATCGTCTCCATGGGAGAATAGCAGCCTGCATTGCTGCGAAAGGTGGATATACACTGTACTAGTGCCGACATTGTGTATGCTCTGTTGCCTGTGTCTATGTGCCTGTGGTTCTGTCAGTGTGATCATGTGATGTATCTGACCCCAGGAATGTGTCAATAAAGTTTCCCCTTCCTGGGACAATGAATTCACGGTGTTCTTATTTCAATTTCCAGGAGTGTATTACAGTAGTGAATTACAAAGCTATCTTTTCTTCACATCAAAATGATACCGTATTTTTACCTGTAGTAATTGAACTCGCTACACAATCATTTCTATTGACACTGCAGATTTGCTGACGCTTGTTAAAGCCAAAAAAACTAACTAGATTGTAGATTCTTTTTCGCCTTTTAATCAGCTGTAGCCACTCAATTGATTTCAAGAAATCCATAATTCTTCCTGGAAGTTCATTGTCAGATCGCTGCTATCTGTAATTGGAATTCCTTTCCGTCAGTAAAGCAACATCTTCGTTGAAATGTTCCAGCGAGTGCAGACCTCTCGTGGACCAAAGTTGAATTCAAACACGTGCAGAAGCCATTTTTCTTCATGTACTGCACAGCGCATTTTGCTGTAGTTATTGTTTCTGCGATATTCGGGGCGTCATTTAACAAGAAGCTATCTTCATGGAAAATGTGAGTAAGCGCTATATTAATACAATGAGAAGCGCAAGGAATCCGTCCGCGATTTTCCAAAGCTTTTATTATACTGTTATCCTGGTCGGAGACAAAAACAGAATTATTCAACATGCCTTGCGAAATGCTCCGGTCAGTTATCCTCTACTTCAATCTCTTTTCCAATATTTACTGCCACTTTGATTGTCATGAGGGTCTTCGGCCCGGTGTGGTGCGGAAGCACTAAGCGGTTGGTGTGAGGAGTGCGGAGCGACTGGGAAAAGGGGAGGGGGACGGCAGTCTGCCACGAGCTCATGAACAAGAAAAGCCTGGACTACCTGTCTACTGCCTGCTGTGGTTAGCTTAAGGGGAAGACGGGAAGTATCCCGTGGTAGTGATCTGACTACTGGCCACGTTTTCTGCAGCAGCTTCCTGGGTGGGAATCCCGATTAGCGCCTACTGCTGTATGAATTGTTTTTATCTGGGACACATTGGAATATTACAATCATCAGCCAGTACATTTGACCACCAACCTAACAGCCGGTACGTCCACATGTGGCACGGATAACAGCGGCGATGAGTCGTGACATGGAAGTAATGAGGTCTCAGCAGGTCGCTGGAGCTGGTTGGCACTATATCTGCACACAGAAGTTATCTAATTCCTGTAAATTCCGGGGAGGGGGCGAGATGAAGTCTGCCGCCACGTTCAATCACATCCCAGATGTGTTCGATTGGGTTCAGATCTGGCGAGTTGGGAAGCCAGCACATCAACTCAAACTCGTCGCTGTGTTCCTCAAACTACTTAATCACACTCTTGGCCTTATGATGGCGCATTATCTTATCGAAAAATACCACTGCCGTCGGGAAGCGTAATCTTCATGAAAGAGTGTACGTGGTGTGCAACAAGTGTACGATACTCCTTGGCCGTCATAGAGCCTTGGACGAGCTCCACTGGATCCACAGATGCTGACGCGAATGTTTCCCAGAACATAATGGAGCGCCGCCAGCTTGTCTCCGTCCTGCAGTACAGATGCCACGGAGCGAATTCGGGCCCTCCCGTAGGCTTAATGAAGAAGATATCGGAACTCATCAGACCCTATAACATTCTGCCACTGCACCAATGTCCTGTGCCGATGATCACGTGTCCATTTCGCTCGCAGTTGCCGATATCGTGGTGTTACCATTGGCACATGCATGGGTCGTCGGCTGCGGACGCCCATCGTTAGGAGAGTTCGGCGCAACGTGTACACACACACACACACACACACACACACACACACACACACACACACTACTTGTGCTGTACCCAGTATTAAAGTCTGATGTTAGTTCCGCCACAGTTCGCCGCCTATCCTGTATTACCATTCTGCCTAGCCTGCGACATCCGACATCTGTAATGAGTGATGCTCGCCCAACCCCACGACAGACCACACGCTTTCCCCATTGTACACATGGACGGCACGCTCACTGATACTACATGCACCGTGCGTGTGTCCGACTAGATGTCATTCCTCGCCAGCTGACGCTGCTATCGCCTGGACGGGTCTATATCGATGCCAGGTGGATGGTCATAATGTTCTGGCTGACCAGTGCATATGAGTACGACTGAACTTCCAGGCGGCGTCTGGCGTATTTTCTTTGGTGTTTCGGCAGATATTTGCCACTTAACTTATGCAACATGTAGCTGGTGTCACTCCAAACGAATCCTGTTCGCAACGTCTTTCATGGGACAGCTAGCGTCGACGGAAAGCGTGGGTTTGTTTCCCGTTGCAAACAATATTACTTTTAAAACGGAATTTTACACGAGTATTCTATAGAGCGCTCCCAGCTTAGTCTGGAGCGCTATTCATTTGATCGAGATCTGTTAAGAAGAGCAGTAGAACACGAAGGATAATCAATATTCCAGCAGCGTCTGAGCAGCGCGCTTCTGTATGTTGGTAGCAGTAAGCACAGGCCAGGGCGGTGTTGTCGCTGCTAGAGTACTCTTTATTCCTCGGATATTACTGCTCCCGTTAATCTATATCGGTAAAACGGATAGCTCTCTGGACTAGTCTGGGAGCGCTCTGTCGAGTGGACACGTAAGATTCTGATTTAAAAATCATTTTGCGTGTAACAAGAAACAAACCGATGGTTTCCCTCGATGGTGAGAGTCAGATGGAAGGCGTGATGAGCAGCATTTGTTCGCGCTGACTACAGATACACGTTGCAGGAACAAAATTTCAAATATCTGCCGAAACAATAGAGAGACATCGCCTGACGACACTTATGAGTGACACCCTTTATAGCGATTCTAAGTATGAAATGAATGAAAGACAGAAAAATAGAAAACGTTTCGGTGTTTGCAGATGTCAAGCTGTAGACATGTATGGTAAACAATAGAACTACCAGCATACACAAGTAATAGCGTCATGTCAGGTAATGAACAAAGAGACAGGGTGATTCTAAATTCCTATTACAGGTATCTGGGCGCTGTAGAAGGGTTAGACGAAGTTTCGATACGAATCCCATGCCCCGAAATGTACAGTTTGGATGTCAAATCAGACGGAGAATCGGATCACTTTCAAATCCCCAGCTTCACAGTAAACACACAGCGAATCAGTGAGTTTTGACTTGTGGGCTGTAGCTACACACTGTAGTGTCACAGTCTATTTTGTACGAAATACCATGTCACCGTCAGTGTTTAACTTAGCCGACGAAATATGTCGGAAGATTTCTTAAAGTGTACGTTTCGCAAAAAGATCGGCCAGCCCACAGTGTGGCAAATGTGGGAAATGCTGTGCAGAGACGGAGTAATCCAAGGATGCCATGTTGTATTGGTACAGGTCTCCAAACATTGCCACCTGCTGTGCTGTGTGGCCGATTACTCCGTGCTGGTGCCGCAGCAGAGACGAGCTCGGCCCACGGAATAGCACTGCGGACAATGCGCGACCGGCTTCTTCTCTGTGCAGAGATATCAAATGGTGTTGATCTGGACCTTGGGTGACGATCTGTCACATAGAGAACATTGTCTGCTCTGGCAGCTGTTGTATTAATCTGGTATTCTGCAATATGTTAATGTGAACTGTTGTTGAAGAACATATCAGTTACACAGAAGTCCAAGTATTTGTTGATTTGGTGAAGTTAGTTGGAGAACAGCCTCGTACAGCTCCACACATAACTGCCAGCTGAGGAAGAACAATTAGCACGGCACACCGGAACAGAGTAGCGCGTCCGATCCCTACTGCAAACAGGAAATCGTGAGTATTCAGAACACCAGACGAGACGGCGTACGCACTGGTGCGCTCTACATACGTAAGTACAAGCATTAGTCAGGCCCTCGCGACACCGCAACATCGCATGGGCAATGTGTCTCTTCCACGTGATGACGGACGTCAGCTTCGAAGTCGAAAGGGCAGCGCGTCCGTGGAGCACCAAAGCAAACTCTTCTAGTTTCGAACGTACCAGTTTCTTGCTGTCACTGGCGTAGTCGGACATAAGAGTTACACAGTGTCATAAATACAACAGGAGCATACTACGACGGCGTCCTCTTCTCAGCTTGTGTGCGTTCCGGGATGTGGGAGATTTGAAAGTGATCTACATCTGATCTTCAAACTTATTTTATATTCAAACGGCACATTTTCGGACATGGGTTCCTTGTGAAAATTCATCTCGCTCCCTCTGCAACGCCTAGAAACCTGTAATAGGAATTTTGAAACACCCTACATATCTGTGTTGATTCCAAATTTAGAATCCTAGACCTAAATCTTTAAGCATAGCGCAAGTGGACAACTTACAATGTCTCAACTCGGTGACATATGCCTTACTGTTTACTGAATGTAAACTAATTGGAAGCGGTAACGACCGTAAAATACTTAGGAGTTACTATCCGGAGCGATCTGAAGTGGAATGATCACATAAAACAAATAGTGGGAAAAGCAGGCGCCAGGTTGAGATTCATAGGAAGAATTCTAAGAAAATGTGACTCATCGACGAAAGAAGTAGCTTACAAAACGCTTGTTCGTCCGATTCTTGAGTATTGCTCATCAGTATGGGACCCTTACCAGGTTGGATTAATAGAAGAGATAGACATGATCCAGCGAAAAGCAGCGCGATTCGTCATGGGGACATTTAGTCAGCGCGAGAGCGTTACGGAGATGCTGAACAAGCTCCAGTCGCTCCCTTTGAAAATGTAAATACTTTTGAGTCAAAAGTTGTGCAACTACACAAGAGGCTGACATGTAACAACAATTTTGTGCGGTCTAACGCACAGCTTTCCGGGCGGGAAGGAGCGCCTGGTCCCCACCACGAATCCGCCCGGCGGATTTGTGTAGAAGTCCGGTGAACCGGCCAGTCTGTGGATGGTTTTTAGGCGGTTTTCCATCTGCCTCGGCGAATGCGGGCTGGTTCCCCTTATTCTGCCGCAGTTACACTATGTCGGCGATTGCTGCTCAAACAAGTTCTCCACGTACGTGTACACCACCATTACTCTACCACGCAAACATAGGGGTTACACTCGTCTGGTGAAAGACGTTCCCTGGGGGTCCACCGGGAGCCCAACCGCACAATAACCCTGGGTTCGGTGCGGGGCGGCGTAGGGGTGAAGTGGACCACTGCGGCTGCGGCGGAGATGGAGCCTCTCCGTCGTTTCTACGTCCCCGGTTAACATACAGTACAACAACAATTTTTCAGAAAGAAAACAAAAAATAAAAATCTCACTGAAGATTGCATATAAAGTGCGAAACATATTTGGGTAACAGCAGAACTACAAAACGCTATCTTCCACGAGATGAAATTCCTTTCCTGCTTTTCTTAGCAAGCACATAAAATAAGAAGAGCTATAATATCCAAAAGAGATTATTGCCAAACATTTGACGCAACAGTTATCTTTTCACCGAGCGAAACGATGCAGTAGTTTAAAGCATGGGAGTGGATTTAGGCTCTCCGTGGTGCCCTGCAATCATTTCATGTGAACGCTGTCTGTCAATAATGGTACTTACGTCTTCTTGATCTACCTTTGTTCATCTTATCTAGTACCTCATCTTGTCTCCGCTGTCGAAGAGACATGAAATCAGAACCTTTTTTGTTATCATCTGAGGAAACGCAGCCGCCCAAGAGAGTGCTGAACTTAGTTTCATCTGTACGATTATACACTGTGTAGCCACAACGTTATGACCACATACCTAATAGCCAGTATGTCCACCTTTGGCACGTATAATAGTGGCGACGAATCGTGGCATGGAAGCAGTGGGGCCTTGGTAGGTAGCTGAAGGGGGTTGACACATCTCACGCACAAGTCACCAACTCCCGCAAATTCCGGGGATGGGGGGACGATGAACTCTGACGCCATGTTCAATCACATCCCAGATATATTCGATACGGTTGAGATCTGGCGAGTTGGGGGGGGGGGGGCAGGGCAGCATATCAATTGGAACTCCCCACTGTGTTCCTCGAATCACTCCATCACACACCTGACCTTGTGACATGGCGCATTATCTTGATGAAAAATGCCACTGCCTTCGGGAATCGTGATCATCCTGAAGGGATGTGCGTGTTCTGCAACCGGTGTGCGATACCCCTTAGCCGTCACGCTGCCTTGCATGGGCTCCACTGGAAACATGAATACCCACGTGAATGTTTCCCAGAGGATAATGGAACCGCCACCAGATTGTCTGCTTCCTGCAATACAAGAGTCAAGAAGATTCCCCTGGAAGACGAAGGATTCGTGCCCTCCCATCGGCATGATGAATAAGATATCGGGATTCACCAGACAATGCAACGTTCTGCCACTGTGCCAATGTTCACTGCCGTTTCAGTATTAGCTGCCAATGTAGTGGTGGTAACACCGGCACATGCGTGGGTCATCGGTTGCGGAGGCCCATCGTTAGGAGTGTTCGGTGCACTGTGTATCCAGACACACGTGTAGTCTGACCAGCATTAAAGTCTGATATTAGTTCGGCCACAGATCGCCGCCTGTCCTGTTTTACTAGCCTGCCCAGCCTACGACGTCTGACATTTGTAATGTGGGATGGCCACCCAACCCCACGACGTCTGGACGTGGTTTCTCCTCGGACACCCGACGAGTTGGCCATTTCGGAAATGCTCGTGCCGAGCCTCCGTGCCACCTCAATCTGCCTTCAGTCAAACTATTTAAGATATGTCGCGCGCCTTACCCATTCTTCATACGGACAGCAGGATCACTGTTAGTACATGCAGCGCGCGTGTGTGTGTCTGACTAGCAGTCAGTTGCTGCCAGGTAACGCTCCTATCGCCTGGATCGGTTTATAACGATAGTAGGTCGGTGGTCATAATATTCTGGCTGATTAGTGTATTGTGAGGAAACGTTAGCGACATTTGCACAAGCCCCGACCATTTACCCCCTCCCCCCCCCTACTCCCCACCACACCAACCAAGAGCGCATCAATATGATCTTTGGTAGTCCTCGTCGCTGTCGTGTTTTTTTCGTCGTTTTTTGTTTTACCGCGGTTGTTCATACTAGCAGTGTTATGCTGTTAGTACTTCTTAGAGTTTGTGTAATACTGTCAAAATGAAACATAGATATGCACTCTCAATAAAGTTATCATACACAAGCTACCTTATCTTGACTGTTGTGGCCAACTGCTGTCAAAACTGATATCTAACAGACATTTAAGTACGATAAGATGTGTTGGAATGACACTGACGAAATTATGTACATATGTTTAACAATAGGCAGCTCTAAAGCTCTCAAACACTGAAGAAGAACTCAAAGTAATCTCGTGTCTGCTATAAGCAAGCAGTCATAAGAGTTCACAAGCAAAAATTCACCCATTACACAGGCAAATATTAATCAAGAATGTCATTGTATAAATGTCTGACTGCTTGCGTTACGCATTTCTACATTGTCCCACTCTTATATTCTTTAGTCTTAATGAGGTAATCAGAAACAAACCAAGACATCGACTTTGCCTTGTTTATGCACAACATTGACTTTAGACACTCGAGATAACGGACAGCATCCTTGGCGATACCACCAATTAATATTTCCCAACAGAATTTCTTACACTACGCGATGTGACGGAAATTTGCGCTCACTGCAGTTAACAAATATAAGATTTTTTGATATAGTGCAGATGAAAGCTCATGAAATAAAAAAGACAGTGTGGATTCCATTTTTATTTTTCTTTCTTGTTTAAGATTTTTCAATTCGCATATTCAGTGAACATACTTCTAATTCTTTTCACAATGGTACCGGAAAAACTGTATTTCGTACTAACAACTGATTTTCTCCCTTGTTATGACTGGCATATCTGTGATACGAACAACTTTGATGTTGGAACATGCCGCAGATCATGGGCGGAGCTTAGGATATGGATTGGTGTGGAGGAGGGTGATTGGGCGGGACTTGTGCACCGTCCGGGGCTGTCGCTAACGTTACGTGTATTGTGCTGCTTTCGAAAAGAGTCTGTGAGGGAAGATTATGAGTAGTAAGCAGTATGGTGATAAACCAGAAAGCTCTGTCTGGTATCACCTTCAAGAACGAATTTCCCAATCTGCTGCTCAATGTTCTGATAAAAACATCTACATCTACATCTACATCTATACTCCGCGAGCCACCTTACGGTGTGTGGCGGAGGGTACTTATTGTACCACTATCTGATCCCCCCTTCCCTGTTCCATTCACGAATTGTGCGTGGGAAGAAGGACTGCTTGTAAGTCTCCGTATTTGCTCTAATTTCTCGGATCTTTTCGTTGTGATCATTACGCGAGATATATGTGGGCGGTAGTAATATGTTGCCCATCTCTTCCCGGAATGTGCTCTCTCGTAATTTCGATAATAAACCTCTCCGTATTGCGTAACGCCTTTCTTGAAGTGTCCGCCACTGGAGCTTGTTCAGCATCTCCGTAACGCTCTCGCGCTGACTAAATGTCCCCATGACGAATCGCGCTGCTTTTCGCTGGATCATGTCTATCTCTTCTATTAATCCAACCTGGTAAGGGTCCCATACTGATGAGCAATACTCAAGAATCGGACGAACAAGCGTTTTGTAAGCTACTTCTTTCGTCGATGAGTCACATTTTCTTAGAATTCTTCCTATGAATCTCAACCTGGCGCCTGCTTTTCCCACTATTTGTTTTATGTGATCATTCCACTTCAGATCGCTCCGGATAGTAACTCCTAAGTATTTTACGGTCGTTACCGCTTCCAATGATTTACCACCTATGGCATAATCGTACTGGAATGGATTTCTGCCCCTATGTATGCGCATTATATTACATTTATCTACGTTTAGGGAAAGCTGCCAGCTGTCGCACCATTCATTAATCCTCTGCAGGTCTTCCTGGAGTACGTACGAGTCTTCTGATGTTGCTACTTTCTTGTAGACAACCGTGTCATCTGCAAATAGCCTCACGGAGCTACCGATGTTGTCAACTAAGTCATTTATGTATATTGTAAACAATAAAGGTCCTATCACGCTTCCTTGCGGTACTCCCGAAATTACCTCTACATCTGCAGATTTTGAACCGTTAAGAATGACATGTTGTGTTCTTTCTTCTAGGAAATCCTGAATCCAATCACAAACCTGGTCCGATATTCCGTAAGCTCGTATTTTTTTCACTAAACGTAAGTGCGGAACCGTATCAAATGCCTTCCTGAAGTCCAGGAATACGGCATCAATCTGCTCGCCAGTGTCTACGGCACTGTGAATTTCTTGGGCAAATAGGGCGAGCTGAGTTTCACATGATCTCTGTTTGCGGAATCCATGTTGGTTATGATGAAGGAGATTTGTATTATCTAAGAACGTCATAATACGAGAACACAAAACATGTTCCATTATTCTACAACAGATTGACGTAAGCGAAATAGGCCTATAATTATTCGCATCTGATTTATGACCCTTCTTGAAAATGGGAACGACCTGCGCTTTCTTCCAGTCGCTAGGTACTTTACGTTCTTCCAGAGATCTACGATAAATTGCTGATAGAAAGGGGGCAAGTTCTTTAGCATAATCACTGTAGAATCTTAAGGGTATCTCGTCTGGTCCGGATGCTTTTCCGCTACTAAGTGATAGCAGTTGTTTTTCAATTCCGATATCGTTTATTTCAATATTTTCCATTTTGGCGTCCGTGCGACGGCTGAAGTCAGGGACCGTGTTACGATTTTCCGCAGTGAAACAGTTTCGGAACACTGAATTCAGTATTTCTGCCTTTCTTCGGTCGTCCTCTGTTTCGGTGCCATCGTGGTCAACGAGTGACTGAATAGGGGATTTAGATCCGCTTACCGATTTTACATATGACCAAAACTTTTTAGGGTTCTTGTTTAGATTGTTTGCCAATGTTTTATGTTCGAATTCGTTGAATGCTTCTCTCATTGCTCTCTTTACGCTCTTTTTCGCTTCGTTCAGCTTTTCCTTATCAGCTATGATTCGACTACTCTTAAACCTATGATGAAGCTTTCTTTGTTTCCGTAGTACCTTTCGTACATGATTGTTATACCACGGTGGATCTTTCCCCTCGCTTTGGACCTTAGTCGGTACGAACTTATCTAAGGCGTACTGGACGATGTTTCTGAATTTTTTCCATTTTTGTTCCACATCCTCTTCCTCAGAAATGAACGTTTGATGGTGGTCACTCAGATATTCTGCGATTTGTGCCCTATCACTCTTGTTAAGCAAATATATTTTCCTTCCTTTCTTGGCATTTCTTATTACACTTGTAGTCATTGATGCAACCACTGACTTATGATCACTGATACCCTCTTCTACATTCACGGAGTCGAAAAGTTCCGGTCTATTTGTTGCTATGAGGTCTAAAACGTTAGCTTCACGAGTTGGTTCTCTAACTATCTGCTCGAAGTAATTCTCGGACAAGGCAGTCAGGATAATGTCACAAGAGTCTCTGTCCCTGGCTCCAGTTCTGATTGTGTGACTATCCCATTCTATACCTGGTAGATTGAAGTCTCCCCCTATTACAATAGTATGATCACGAAACTTCTTCACGACGTTCTGCAGGTTCTCTCTGAGGCGCTCAACTACTACTGTTGCTGATGCAGGTGGTCTATAGAAGCATCCGACTATCATATCTGACCCACCTTTGATACTTAACTTAACCCAGATTATTTCACATTCGCATTCGCTAATAACTTCACTGGATATTATTGAATTCTTTACTGCTATAAATACTCCTCCACCATTGGCGTTTATCCTATCCTTGCGGTATATATTCCATTCTGTGTCTAGGATTTCGTTACTGTTCACTTCCGGTTTTAACCAACTTTCCGTTCCTAATACTATATGCGCACTATTTCCTTCAATAAGAGATACTAATTCAGGAACCTTGCCCTGGATACTCCTGCAGTTTACCAATATTACGTTAACTTTTCCTGTTTTTGGTCTCTGAGGACGGACGTTCTTTATCAACGATGATAATGTTCTCTCTGGTAAGCCGTCAGGTATTTTATCCTTTCGCCCAAGGGGGGGTCCCTCTAACCTAAAAAACCCCCGTGTGCACGCCACACGTACTCTGCTACCCTAGTAGCTGCTTCCGGTGTGTAGTGCACGCCTGACCTGTCTAGGGGGGCCCTACAGTTCTCCACCCAATAACGGAGGTCGATGAATTTGCAACCATTATAGTCGCAGAGTCGTCTGAGCCTCTGGTTTAGACCCTCCACACGGCTCCAAACCAGAGGACCGCGATCGACTCTGGGCACTATGCTGCAGATATTAAGCTCAGCTTGCACTCCGCGTGCGATGCTGGTTGTCTTCACCAAATCAGCCAGCCGCCGGAAGGAACCAAGGATGGCCTCAGAACCCAAGCGGCAGGCGTCATTCGTTCCGACATGTGCTACTATCTGCAGCCGGTCACACCCAGTGCGTTCAATAGCTGCCGGAAGGGCCTCCTCCACATTACGGACGAGACCCCCCGGCAAGCACACCGAGTGCACACTGGCATTCTTCCCCGACCTACCCGCTATTTTCCTGAGGGGCTCCATAACCCGCCTAACGTTGGAGCTCCCTATAACTAATAGGCCCGCCCTCTGTGACTGTCGGGACCTTGCCGGAGAATCGGCCACTGGCCCAACAGGCGAGGCATCCTGTGGTGGCTCGGAAACGATGTCATCACCACTAGGAAGCACCCCGTACCTGTTGGAAAGGGGTAAGGCAGCTGCCACGCGGCCAGATCCCACCTTCGCCTTTCGGCCAGGCACGCGCGAGCCCACCACTGTCCGCCATTCACCCTGGAGTGATGGCTGACCGGTAAGATGCTCACTGCCGGAAGACGCAGCGACATCAGGGGTTCCATGTGATTCCAAGGCCACCGAAGTAGGCATAGGTCTCACCACAGTTGCCCCAACGCCACTACGAGCCGACGCCTGCGCCTCGAGCTCGATGAGCCTAACAGACAAAGCCTCCACCTGCCCCCGAAGAGTGGCCAATTCTCCTTGCGTCCGCTCACAACAACCACAGTCCCTACACATGACTATGTTTACCCTACTCTATACGGTGACAAATTCCCAAGATAATCTTCTGATGAGCTACTCTGATAATCAAGAAACACTCACTGAAATACGAGACGCGAAAACTACGCTAGGTTTTCCCAGAAAAACTATTTAAAGGCTAAGCGCAGCAAATAAGTACAAAAACGCTTTATACAAACAGTACTCGCTGCTGCTGGTGCTCTCGCTCTGGCTGTCACAAGACAACTGCTGATTCAAGTGACTTGTGGCTAACGGCCGCGAAACAAACAAAAGACGGTTTTAGGGCGCTTTCTGTTCTAAACGATCAAGAAAACACTAAGAAATCTAACACGAAAACTACGTAAAGTTTTATCAAGAACTGTTAGTTACTATGCAGAGCAGATAAACACAAATAGAATCCCTTCCTTAGTGGAAGGTCGTAAACAAAATGCAAAATAAACGCTTTATACAAACAGTACTCGCTGCTGCTGGTGCTCTCGCTCTGGCTGTCACAAGATCAATATTTTGAGCCGGACCGGCAAATGGTATTTGACTGTCCTGGGCACTGCTGCAATCGACTGACACACAAGGACACGGCATAAATGTCTCAGAAAGTTTAGAGAACTTTGCCTGACCTTTCCGCTGAGTTCAGGCTTGTCAAAATTTGAATCTGCATTTACGATATGGAGCCAATATTTCCTTGATAATGTCCAAATTGTTTAAGTTAGATAAGTGTTCCAGGCTTATCGCAGAAGAGTGTTGCGTTGTGAGTAAACATTTGTTCTCTCATTATGGCAATCAGCTGGTACTGCGCCTCAAGGGAAGATGAGGCTTACGCAAAAGACGAGACTGAGCTGTTCTGGCTATTTTACGGATATTTCTGATTCAGCATTTTTTACCTAAATGTATCTGCCTTCCCCTATTGTTTTTAGACTTTTTACCTACGACGTCGGTTGACATACGCCGCGCTTACGAAGTTTTTCGCACCGTGGAAGGAACGCGAAATAGTATCTGGCTTCAGTCATGTCATAACACAGGAAAACTGCCAGCATATGTAATTAAGTCGGCGGAAGAGAGAGAAAGAGACATTAGTGAGTGACTGGGTGTCACATTTGGCATGAGCATGAGAAAAGTTAGACACGAAATAAAAGCTTACTCTGGCTAGGATGGAACAGGAAATCTGCTACGACCTTCCTGGAAAGCACCCCGTATTCGCCTAAGTGATCCCGGACACTGAAACCCCTAGAAGAATGGTCGGCGAAGCATTTGAACCATGTTCCTCTACAATAAAACTTCTAATGGCATAACCACTGCGGTAAATGAAGTACCAGATGAGCTAAAATTAACAGAAAACGTAAAAAGAATAAAGAAATAAAAATGCAACCGTAAAATATTTTTATCAGCAAAGAAAAAAATGCCGGTATAGCGCATTTTCAGCGACACGCAAGCACATCAGTTCAATATAAACGTTAAACGCAGTTAGTTTAACTTGATGATGGGAAAACTAATTCACTGGGGCTAGTTGTGAATTTCAGTCACCTCGCTCGGTCAAAAAGATAGTTGTCATATCAGATACAGAACCGAGCGAGGCGGCGCAGTGGTTAGCGTAGTGGTCTCGCATTTGGGAGGACGATGGTTCAATCCCGCGTCCGGCCATCCTGATTTAGGTTTTCCGTGATTTCCCTAAATCGTTTCAGGCAAATGCCGGGATGGTTCCTTTGATGGGGCACGGCCGACTTCCTTCCCTAATCCAATGAGACCGACGACCTCGCTCTTTGGTCTCTTCCCCCAAATCAGTCGAATCCAAAAAAGTCAGATACACAGCTCAAATTGAATATCGTAACAAGTGCAATATCTCAGTACAAATTGCGCATTACCGGGCGAAGAGACGGAAACATCTTGTCAACAGAGCGAGATGACACAGTGGTGACGGTTCAAACCCGCATCCTGCCATCCTGATATAGGTTTCCTGTGGCTTCCCTAAATCGCTTCTGGCAAATGGTTCTTTTGAAAGGGCACGGCCGATTTCCTTTCCATTACAAAACAGAAGCGTGTTCGAAAGTTTTACTGACCTTCAAAGTAGCGTTGCCACCGATGTGGAAGTCGTAGGATACTCTTTAGCAGTGCCCGTTGTGTTGACAGAGCGGCGCGGTCTTTTGCCCTACGAATTTGTAGCAGTTCTGAAGCGAATGTCGTGATGCGTTTCCTTCAGTTTAGAAATCAAGTTGAACTCACGAGAGCGTAAGTCAGGGGAGTTCAGTAGATGGTATAGCACTTATCAGCCCTATCAGTGTCAAACAAATCAGAAACAGCTTGCACTGTACGTGCTCGAGCATTGTCCTGCAAAACGATGGACAGGTCGGGTTCGATTCCCGGCTAGGTCGGAGATTTTCTCCGCTCACGGACTGGGTGTTGCGTTGTTCTAATCATCATCATTTCATCCCCATCGACGCGCCAAGTTGCCGAATTGGCTTCAAATCGAAAACTTGCACCCGGCGAACGGTCTACCCGACGGGAGGCCGTAGTCACGTGACATTTACATTTTTATGACCAGGTCCTGCAAAAAGTGTCATCACTTCTGTCTCTATGCTGTTCATTCTTGGAACACAACCTACGACTAGCTTAGAGACAGAAGTGATGACACTTTTCTGCAGGACCTGACCATCATTCCGCAGGACAATGCTCAAGCACGCACAGTACAAGCTGCTACTGATTTGTTTGACTGATGGGGCTGCTAAGTGCTATACCACCTACTGCACTCCCCTGACTTAAGCCCTTGCAAGTTCAACTCGCTTTCAAAACTGAAGGAAACACTTCACGTTATTCGCTTCAGAACCGCTACAAATTCGTCAGGCGATAGTCCGCGCCGCTCGAACTCTCAACACAACTGTCGCTGTTAAGAGTATCCTAGGACTTCCACATCACTGGCTACGGGTTATACACAATGCTGGTGCCTACTTTGAAGATTAGTAAAACTTTGAAACACACATCTATTTTGTACGAGATGTAAATAAATAGTTGCCAGTATTAAAGTTGCAACCCTCGTATAACGTTAGAGAAGGGGACCTAATCAGCATCTTTCTACTGGGCCACGGAAGGAACTGCGATTCAGCAGCGAACACGCAGTTAAGCTCAACATTTTTAAATTCATGTGATAAATGGGAAATGTGTCTCATGTTATCAGCTTTCGCTGTATTTGAAAGCCACATACTGCCGCACTTTCAGCTGCGCCAACAAAATATTTTCACGAGCTGCCATAGTGGTCCCGTCTACCTATGTTGTAAGTCTGTCCATTAGAAAGGTGTTAACAGTAGTGACTAGAAATGCACGACGTGCGACCGTGTTCCTGCAATTGCCCTCTCTGTACTGAACCTGTGTTCCCAGATACCTTCATGCGATTTGACCCCCTGCGAACAAACAAATAACAAATAGCTCTGAGCACTATGGGACTTAACATCTATGGTCATCAGTCCCCTAGAACTTAGAACTACTTAAACCTAACTAACCTAAGGACATCACACAACACCCAGGCATCACGAGGCAGAGAGAATCCCTGACCCCGCCGGGAATCGAACCCGGGCGCGGGAAGCGAGAACGCTACCGCACGACCACGAGCTGCGGACAACAAATAACATACGAACGACCTGTATCTTGTGGGGAGTCCATGTGAACAGTGCGAAACATATATGTAATGGGATTCTTCACTCATAAATGTAGAAGTTCAGCTATGATATGAGTTTAAACACTTTTATAACCTTCGTGGAACATTACCAAAGTAGCCGCTACTTTTGGAGTCACAAGGCACGTGGTATGTGTAGCAAGAAAAGTTAAAGACCGTAGTGGTGCAGCTGCTTCTCCAGAACGCATGAGACTTCAGAACAAGTTAACCTGGAAATGTGAAACAAGACGTAGTACAGAAATGACAATTTTTAAAACTTTGCGTAGGAAGGAAAGATTATGTTTACGTCATGGTAGATAACAAGAAGAATCACATACAAAAAAAGACCTATTTTAGTTCGTCTGAAAGCGTTTTATACAAAATACAGGGCGTTAATATGTTCTTTGTTTCTTCGTTGGTGATTAGACACGATTGCACCTTGTATTTCTAGTCACTGCTATTAACACCCACTTTCAGCAGATGCAAATGGGACTACTGTTGCTACGGCCGCTAGTGAATATGCTTTATTGGGACAGCTGCGAGTGGGGAGTATGTGGCTTTCAAATACGACGAAACTGGCACAGAGGACACATTTCCCAGTTATTAAATGAATTTAAAGATGTTGAGATTGACTGTAGACCTCCTGCTGAATCACAATTCCTTCCACGGCCTAATAGGAATGATGCTTTTTGGGTCCCTTTCTCCAGTGTTCTATGTAAGGTGTATGCCGTATCATTAATAAGCCACAGTGCACAGCTGTATAAACTTCACAATAAGTGTCATGAAAAGATCCTATCTCTTACATTAAGTGAACTTATTACGTCTTTTGGTCAAGATGCCACAGAAAACAATGTTATTCGCAAGGTGGAAGAATTTTAAAAATACCATTTCCTTCTTTACATTTGAATTTGTTTATGGAACTGTTCTTCACAGAATTTTTATGTCTTTATACACCGGCGTATTTGTAAAACAGACATATATGTAAACGTGCCCTCATGAACCACGGATCTTGCCGTCGCGGGGTGGCTTGCGTGCCTCAGCGATACAGATGGCCGTACTGCAGGTATAATTACTACGGAGGGGTATCCGTTGACAGGGCAAACAAACGTGTGGTTCCTGAAGAGGGGCAGCAGCTTTTCACTAATTGCAGGGGCAACAGTCTGGGTGATTGACTGATCTGGCCTTGTAACATCAACCAAAATTGTCTTGCTGTGCTGATTCTGCGAACGGCTGACAGAAGGGGTAACTAAATTCGTAATTTTTCCCGAGGTCACGCAGCTCTACTTTATGGTTAAATGATGATGCCGTCCTCTAGGGTAAAATATTCTGGAGGTCAAATAGTTTCCCATTCGTATCTCCTCGCGGGGACTACTCAGCAGGATGTCGTAATCAGTAGAAACAAAACTGGCATTCTACGGATCGGAGCGTGTAATGTTACATCCCTTAATCGGGCAGGTAGGTTAAAAAATTTAAAAACGGAAATTGATAGATTTCAGTTAGATATAATGAGAATTAATGAAACTCGGTGGGGTGCACACGAAAGAAACCTCCACGAAGACTGCAATAAGAGAACAAGAAATGAGTAGCAATGGAGTGCATCCCGGACGAAGTCAGAAGACGCTAAGAAGTGCGCTGATGGCAGATACTTTCACAACCGGTCTCCATTCTAATGGACTGCATTCCGCCCGGTCTTTCTCAAGACCGTTTGTTTTTAGTTCCATAAACATCAAGGGATTTTCCCGAGAGAAAGAAGTTTTAGTAGTAAATTTATGTCACAAATATACATGTGACATTCCGTTCGTTCAGGAAACACACGGAGAACATTCCACCGCAGCCTGAAATGTACGAAACCTTCAACAAACGTGTCCAACAAGTTTCGAGGAAAACTGTTCCGAGAAGATGCAGAACTCAGTATGTTCCAGGCATGTCCAGTGACGACAAACGGTTCTTAGGAAGATACCAAATTCTCTATGAAGAGGATCCATTCGCAGAAGAAACGATTCAAACTGGTGAAATATTGCTGAAAGCCATTTCAGCAAATCGCAAGGCCAAGTGGAGTACCTGGTAGAGAACCTCGACGTGAAGCTGAATAGTAGACAAGCCTGGAAACTGCTTAAAAACCTGAGTGGCGACCTTGTAAAATCACAAGACAACTTTGCGAGTGTGGCTCCTGATAAAGTGGCCACCCAGCTACTGCAGAGCGCCAAAACAAAAGGAAGGACGCCCAAGCAAGTTCTTCAGCGCGACCCAGAAACAGAGCATTATTTTCTTAGGGATCCCTTCTCCATGGCTCGAAGCTGCCATCTCCAGTTTGAAGATGGATAAGGCTGTAGGTGTCGATGACCTTAGAGTTGAACAGATAAAGAACTTCGGCTGTAAAACTATGGAGTGGCTACTAAGCTTAATGAACAAGTGTCGCCAAGCTACACATCCCCAAAATGTGGCGGAAATCTCGAGGCATTTCAATACTTAAGCCTGGGAAGGAACCAAACGATCCAAAAAATTTTCGACCTATCTCTCTTTTGTGCCACACCTTCAAGATATTAGAACGGCTGCTACTTAACCGAATCAGTGCCACTCTTAGAAGTGAAGTTTATCCCACAACAAGCAGGCTTTCGTGCTGGAGAGATTACTGGAGTCGCTTTTGTTGATCTAACAGCTGCATACGACACTGTGAATCATACGAAACTGTTAAAGAAAGTGTATGACCTTACTAAGGACTACCAACTAACATCCCTTATTAGCACCTTTCTTCAGAACAGAAGATTCCAAGTTTCATTACAGGGTAAGAGGAGTAGATGGCGAACGCATAAGAACTGTCTCCCTCAACGCAGTGTTCATGCTCCAGCACTGTACAACATCTACAAAAAAAAAATGGTTCAAATGGCTCTGAGCACTATGGGACTTAACATCTATGGTCATCAGTCCCCTAGAACTTAGAACTACTTAAACCTAACTAACCTAAGGACAGCACACAACACCCAGCCATCACAACATCTACAGAAATGATCAGCCAATACCAGCAACTATTAGGCTCTTTATCAATGGCGATGACACAGCAGTAGCTCTTCAGGGGCCAACCTTCAAAGAAGTAGAGGGAACACTGTCTCTAGCAATGGATGAACTCTTCAAGTACTATGATGCCAACCACCTGAAGCCCAATCCCAGTAAAACTCAAGTGAGCGCCACTTACGAAACAGGGAAGCGCAGCAAAAGCTGGACATCACATGGCGAGGAGAGCAACTGAAACATTGCCCAACACCAGTCTACCTACGTGTCACACTGGACAGGGCTCTAACGTACAGGCAGCAATGTCTAAACGTGAAAAAGAAAGTCATTGCTCGCAGTGGGATACTTAAGAAGCTGATTGGCAACAGCTGGGGAGTCAAACCGCACCTCCTAAGGACTTCTGCACTTGCGCTTTGTGTATCAGCCGCTGAGTATGCTGCTCCTGCGTGGAACACTTCAACTCATGCTAAGCAAGTCGATGTTGCGGTCAACGATACAGCAAGGATCATCTCAGGATGCTTGAAGGCAACACCAGTGCTGAAATTGTATCCGATTGTTGGAACAGCCCCGCCCAACATCCGGAGGGCCACTGCTGCTGACAATGAGTGAACAAAGCAGGAGAATGACCGTCGACATCCTCTGCATGATCATCAGGCAGCAAGATCCCGCCTTAAATCCCGCAAGAGTTTCCATGCTAGGACTGCGCCACTGGAGGGAGCACCAGAGGCAATTCGTCCTGCAACATGGAAGAGCTCACTGCCCGTAGACATATCACCAAGAGAAGAACTAGTTCCTGGCGCAAACCTACAATACCCTGTATGGAGCTCCATCAACCGCCTAAGAGTGGGCGTCACCCTATGCAAGAACAATCTGAAGAAATGGGGAATCCTTCCAGCGAATGCAGACACTTCTTGTGTCTGTAGGGCTGAAGAAGATCCAAGCCACCTACTCGTATGCCCCCTCCTGGACAACCCGTGCACAATACAAGATGTTTACGAAGGAAATGACAAAGCTATCGCAGCTACTATTTTTTGGAAGTGCTGACCGGACATGGTAATGAAATGAATGAATGAAATTCGGTTGCAGGCGAACTGGCCTTCTGGTCAGGGAATACAGGCTTATAAATACTAAATCAGGCAGGGGTAAAATTGGAGTAGGTTTAATAATGAATAATAAAATAGGAATGCAGGTAAGCTCCTACAAACAGCATAGTCAACGCATTGTCGTAGACAAGACAGACACGAGGCCCACGTGTACCGTAGTAGTAGAAGTTTACATGCCAACTAGCTCCGCAGATGATGAGATGCAAGAAATGTATGATGCGATAAAATAAATTATTTAGATAGTTAAAGGAGACGAAAATTTAATGGTGATGGGTGACTGTAATTGGATAGTAGGGAAAAGAAGAGAACGAAAAATAGCAGGTGAATATGGACTGGGGGAAAGAAATGAAAGAGGGAGCCGCCAGGTAGGATTTTTGCACAGAGCATAATTTAATCATAGCTAACACCTGGTTTAAGAATCAAGAAAGAAGGTTATATACGTGGAGACCTGGAAACACTAGGAGGTTTCAGACTGATTATATAGTGGTAAGGTACAGATTTCGGAACCAGATTTTACATTCTAAGACATTTCCAAGGACAGATGTGACTCTGACCACAATTTATTGGTTATGAACTGTAGATTACAACTGAAGGAATTGGGAAAAGGTAGGAAATTAGGGAGATGGGACCTGGATAAGTTGAAAGACCCAGTGGTTGTTGATAACTTCACAGGGAGCATTATACAACAGTTGACTAGTACAGGGTGAAAGAATACAGTAGAATACGGATGGGTAGCTTTAAGAAATGAAATAATGAAGACAGCTGAGGATGAAATAGTGAGATAGTGAATTTAACTGATGAAAGGAGATAATTTAAAAATGGAGTAAATGAAGCAGCGAAAGAGAATACAAACGATTAAAAAATGAGGTTAACAGAAAGTGCATAATTGCTAAACCGGAATGGTTAAAGGACAAACGTAAGGATTTAGAAGCATATTTCACTACGGGAAACATAGATACAGCCTACAGGAAAATTAAAGAGGCCTTTTGAGAAAAGAAGTTGTATGAATATCATCACCTCAGATGGAAAACCAGTCCTAAGTAGAGAATAAAAAGCTGAAAGGTGGAAGGAGTATATAGAGGGTCTGTACAAGAGAGATAAATTTGAAAGCAATATTATAGAAAGGTAGATGGACGTAGATGAAGATGAGATGGGAGATCTGATACTGCGAGAACAGTTTGACAATGCTCTGAAAGATGTAAATCGAAACAAGGACCCGGGAGCAGACGTATTTCGTCAGAACTACTGATAGCCTTGGGAGAGCCAGCCATGACAAAACTCTTCTATATGGTATGCAAGATGTATGAGACAGGTGAAATACCCTCAGATTTCAAGAAGAATGTAGTAATTCCAATTCCAAAGAAAGCAGTTTCTGACAGGTGTGAAAATTACCGAACAGTCAGTTTATTAAGTCATGGCTGCAAAATACTAACACGAATTTTTTTATAGAAGAATGGAAAAACTGTTAGAAGCAGACGTCGGGGAAGATCAGTTTGGATTCCGGGGAAATGTAGGAACACTTGAGGCAATACTGACCCTACTTCTCACCTTAGAAGATAGGTTAAGAAAGGCAAACCTACATTTTTAGCATTTGTAGACTAAGAGAAAGCTTTTGGTAATGTTGACTGGAATACTCTGTTTGAAATTCTGAAGGTAGCAAGGGTAAAATACAAGAAGCGAAAGGCTATACACAGCTTTTACAGAAACCAGACGGCAGTAATAAGAATCAAGGGGCATGAAAGGGAAACAACGACAACATATGTAAAAGCGCCGGCCGCGGTGGCCGTGCGGTTCTAGGCGCTGCAGTCCGGAACCGTGGGACTGCTACGGTCGCAGGTTCGAATCCTACTTCGGACATGGATGTGTGTGATGTCCTTAGGTTAGTTAGGCTTAAGTAGTTCTAAGTTCTAGGGGACTGATGACCTCAGCAGTTAAGTCCCATAGTGCTCAGAGCCATTTGAACCGTATGTGAAAGTCTCTCATTACTGTTTTCATCTTTTATTTTATTTTACTGAAGTTGTCTTTTTAATTGACAGTAACAGAATAAGCATATGAATCACCACTCGTACATTTGTGCATTAAAGCTGCCTCTTGTAATTTTTTTACACTGAAAAGACATTTAACAGTGAAGATTAAAAAAAATTATTGGTAACTCTTTTCAGCTCTCAAATGTTACGTCTCTGACCTACAGGTCAATCACAAATATTTTAGGTTCAATTTTTCAAGGAATGCACATGGTGTTTATTTGCCTAATCCCTGTATTGTTGAACGAGTAAGTGGCATTTCCATTTTATTCTCTGTCAGTGAATAAAGTTAGGACATTCTTCTCTGTAGCTGAGATTGCTACCAGATATGTAAACATTTCAGCAAAAAATCAAGTTGAGATTCAATTTCTACGTACCGCCCCAGGACTTTTGAGTTCGCAAAATTTGATGATTTTTCCCGATTGACTCATCTTTAAGCGAGGGTAGAAACTACTAATCGCAATGCCAAATGCTTTTCATTGTTATTTATACTTAATACAAAACCAAAGACTTACAGTGCACAAACAGAGGTCTGCACTGTTTTACTGTAAAAAGTTATGCTTTTTTAAAACAAATCGCGAATTCAAAACACAGCTTGGAATAATGTATTTTTGAACATTTTTCTTAAAAATCTGAATGATGTATCCCGCTTTTCATATATTACTAGCAAAGCGGCAATGCTTCGCAATTGCTTAATACATTTGGGAATTGGATACACGTCCTAATCTCCCCTTCCCGTCTGTGTTTCTCTCTCCTCCCCCCCCCCTCTTATCCCACACACTCTATCCATCTCCTCCTCCATCATCTCTCTGTCCATATCCTCCTTCTGCTTCTTTATATCATTTCCTACCCATTTCTTTGCCCATTTCTTCCTCATCGCTCCTTATGCCCCTTTTGTTTTACAAACGGAATCTTGATTGGGAATAGAAGTGAAAATGAATGAGTAAATCGGATGGAGTCATTAGTACACGGGGTATGAGGGAGACTTTGCCAGCTGCTGGATCTGTGAGGATAGTAGCTTATTGACTATTTCGCATGGTTTTAATCTACGATCAGGTAGCATTAAAAGTTAGACATAAACACAACTTTCCTGGTTTCTGTTAAAAATGACAGGAGAAAGACAACAAACCGCACATTTTTACAGCCCAGACTTACCATGTTCTTTCTCGCAGTCAGTTCAACATGAAGCGTTTATTCTATAACATGTCTATATAAGATATTGTTCGTAAGCTCCACCGCAGAGAATCGAACTAGACTGTATGCGCTGTTCCGGAGTCACAATGGATCGCGCTTGAGAATATCTTATTCGATTTGCCTTCAAACGCTGCGTTACGCAACTCGTCAGTCCTACTGACTCGGCGATCATGTAGTTGGCCTGCGCTGCGCTTACGCCGACCGATATTTCGATGCGTCACTGGTGGCATTTTTTCCCATAGAAATAAACCACGAACTGAAATCAATTGAACGCTTGCAACACAGAAAATTACCACGAACTTACATCAGTTCAATCCCTGCAACATACCAAAGATATGATCACCACCGATAACACACTGAAATATTGCTATCAATTGTATTCTTCTTCGCATAATATCAATATTCAATGCGGAAATTGTTGTTGTTATGAAAACATGTGACATTTCTTGCACTGAGATTTTCATACAAGAATACCATCCAAATTTCCGTCTCTTCCGTTGGATTTTTCAATAACTGTCTTTCATACAAACCTTGTGCTGACAATAACGAGCATAGTTTAAAAAATCAGCCAAATCGGTCGAGGCGTTCTCAAGTGATGATCTTCCATACATGTGGCAATTAACTTTTATTTTTATAGATATCAACTTAGTGGCTTACAAACTAGATGCGTAAAATCTAATGTCTGCAGGTCAGCTCATTACTAAGTAGTAGATTTCTGAAAATAGGGAAACTGGTGCCTGACTAATGACCAGGTGCATATCCTTGAGCCTTCAAATCTGTATTTATCAAATATGGTTTGAGTTAGGACAGTGCTAATTGACAGTTTTACTGTTAAGACATGTAAGTATCCATGTGTCAAATATGATTAAATTCTGAATTGGACACCTTATGATCCACCAAAATAACTTTGAGCCGACGTGTAATGACCCTTGAACTCCACATCGATGGGCTTGCGATAACAGCGGCTAAAGAGAGCATTCCGGCCGGGTGAAGGTGCGTATTCGCAGGCTGAACATAACTGCTGCATACGACGAATAGGCCACGATTCTTGCATCCACGTATAGAACTGGCACAGCACAGGAACTTGCGTAATGATAGAATATAATAAATTTCCTTGACACAGAAAAGCTTCCGTCCACAAATCGGCGCGGATTTAGAAAGCATCGCTCGTGCGAAACTGAGCTTGCTCTCTTGTCAGATGATATCCTGCGAACCATGTCTCTAGGGAAACAGGCAGATTTCCTAATCCTAGATTTACGGGAATTTGACGCGGTCTCCCTGACTGCAACTTAAGGAAGGTCAGAGCAAACGGAATATGTTCCCAGATATGTGAGTGGCTCGAAGACTTCTTCACTAACAAAACATAGTACGTTGTCCTCCGACTGCGAGTGTTCACCAGAGACAAGGGACTCGTCACGAGTGCCCAGTGAAGTGTGATAGGAACGCTTTTGTTCCCTGTATACGAAATGATATGCCGTACAGGGTGAGCAGCAACCTGCGACTGTTGGCTGTTGACACTGCAGTGTACGGGGTTGCGTCGTAGTTAAGTGACTGTGAGAGAATACAAGATGACTTGGACAAAATTTCTAGTTGTTGTAACGAATGTCAGCTTGCTCTAAATGTAGAAAAAATTAAGTTGAAGCAGATAATTAGGAAAAACAATTCTCTAATGTTCCAACGCAGTGTTGTTGGCGAGCTGCTTTACACAGTCGCGTCATTTAAGTACCTAGGCGTAATTTTCAAAGCGATTCGAAATGGTTAGGGCACGTAAGGACGGTAGAAGGAAGGTCGACTTCCGTTTATTGGGATAATTCTTAGGAAAGATCTGTAAAGGAGATCGCTGACAGATCTTTAGTTCGAGCCATTCTTTAGAACTACTCGAGTGTGTAGACCAGAATAAAGGAAAATATCCAGCGAACTCAGATGCGTGCTGCAAGATTTGGTATTAGTAGGTTCAATTAACATGCGAGTGTGATAGACATGCTTCGTGAACTCGAATGGGAAAGCGTGGAGGGAGAAGACGACGCTGCTTTTATGAAACACTAATAAGAAAATTTAGTGAATCAACATTTGAAGTCGACTGAAGATCCGTTTTACTGCCGCCAACGTCCACTTCGGGTGACGACCGCAAAGACAAGGTAAGAGAAATTAGGGCTCCTACGGATCCTTATGGAGAGTCATTTTCCCCTCGCTTCATTTGCGAGTGTAACACGAAAGGAAATGACTAGTACTGGTACATGGTATCTTCCCCCACCCCCGCGCGCGTACCATCCGGCTGGCAGAATGTATTGTAGATGTAAGAAGAAAAATCCGCTCCACCAAGGCCAAAAAAAAAATGAAAAACGTTGGCTTTCCTGACGGTCGGCGAAAATGATTGAGAGAAACAGCCTTTCTCTGATTAACACGATCCACTGCCGTAGCCCACAGACCTGATTCACCGTCGTGATGGTAAGTGAAATATTGAGAACGGTGAGCGCACACTTCGAGTTTACATCCCACAATATTATTCTTGTAGTCAAAGTAAAGCGATATATATAGTATTAATCTAAGCAAGTAGTTATTATTTTGATGTTATTTTATCCATACTGGATGCTGTGAACTCGGTGGCCGATAATATTTGTTGTTTAAACATCTTATATATGTTAATGTCATTATTATTATTATTATTATTATTATTATTATTATTATTATTACTATCACTAAATCCTAGCTACCTGTTATCTCTTACTCAGCCCTGGAACTGTGCGTACCCACTGCACATAACTGGAAGGAGCTTTCTTACTCCGGTTGCCATCCATCTGGCAATAAGTGATCAGGAGAACTTTGATGAACTGAATGCTTGGCTTCATGCAGTTTTATTATTAATATCTCTGTAACGGACGTACACATTAACGACTCGCGTAAAATCCACAATCATGCCCAAGGTTGGTTTGTGGGAAGGGACCAAACAGCGAGGTCATCGGTCCCCATGTCCAAGGCAGGACTCGAACTGACGACCTCAGCTAATACATCCCGGCATTCGTCTTAAGCGATTTAGGGAAATCAAGGAAAACTTCTACCGTCTCTTGTCAGAATCACATCATCATCGTCAGCCCTCAAAGTTTTTATTTTTTCTCCCTGGAATATAAATCCTGTGCCCGCAGGGGGCTCCCGTCTTGGGAGTATGTGGGTGGCAACCACACGGGCCCTTAGCTAAGCCTGGCATTACTTCCACTTACTTGTGTCAGGCTTCTCCTGTTTCCTTTCCTATCCGGCCCCCCTCGGCCAACTCTTGGTTTCTTCGACCCCAACGGTATTAGGTTTCCGAGGCCCAAGGGTGTCTTTCACTTTCCTCTCTAGTATCTATTATCTACCCTTCGACCCAACGGCGAAGCGAGCGGAAGAAGAATCTTATATCCCAGGTTCTCAACGATCGTGGAGGCGGAAGAGGTCATGCCAGACGAACTGGCTGTAAAGGCACCGCTCAGCCATCATTGAGCTCGCGACAGTTCGTTGCAGTTCTGGTACCGGAACTCACATGTCACATACATACGTGCCGTGATGAATTGTTCCAGAATCATAGTGTGTGGGTCACTTCCTCGCAAGCTGTAATCCACCTTAAACAAATTCACGCAAATGGCAATTTCTCCTGTCATTTTCTCTAAAGACCAATGGCGATGGGATAAGGACGATGGTAGCAGGCGCCAAGTGAGGCTGGAAGCTACTAGTCTGGACCTGCACATTGGTGGCAGGTGTGTGATGGTCGCCTTCCTGAGAACCCGTGTGACTACTCGGGAACCCGGTCCTGCATCTGCGACTGGGCAGGCCTATTTAGGATGACCGCTGCCCACCCTGAATGGGGAAGGCCCTAGAAAATGTGGGCTAAACATCGGAAGTCACACTTGAACCGGGCTGGGAATCCGTACCCAGTAGGTCACTCCTTATACTGCGGACGTAAACAAAAGAAGAATGAAATGATTATGACAATAGGGACATGGATTGTCAGGACCCTCCTGGACGTGAACAATTACAGGCCAGAGAGAAGAACCGCTCTTATCACCCAATAACTAGCCCGGCTAGATATAGACATAGCTGCCTCGAGTGAGACAAGACTCTCAGGTGAGGGACACATTAGTGACGTCAGTTCAGGGTACACCATCTTCTGGAAGGGAAAGGATGCAAGAGTACCACGCATCCATGGTGCAGGATTTGCCGTAAAAACGAAAATAGTGAAAGATCTTCCACTTACACCTGTCTCAATTAAAGAAAGACTGATGACTCTTAGAGTACCCATTGGTTCAGACAGATTCATCACCTTCGTCTCTGCATATGCTCCTACTTTAGACACAAAGAATCAGTTCTACCACCAACTGAACAGTACTCTCTCTAAAATACCCATTCAAGATAAATTAATTTTACTTGGTGATTTGTAGCTCGTGGTCGTGCGGTAGCGTTCTCGCTTCCCACGCCCGGGTTCCCGGGTTCGATTCCCGGCGGGGTCAGGGATTTTCTCTGCCTCGTGATGACTGGGTGTTGTGTGCTGTCCTTAGGTTAGTTAGGTTTAAGTAGTTCTAAGTTCTAGGCGACTGATGACCATAGATGTTAAGTCCCATAGTGCTCAGAGCCATTTGAGCCATTTTTTTTTTTTTTTTTTACTTGGTGATTTCAATGCCAGAGTGGGAAGGGACAACCGTTTTTGGAGAGAGGTCATGGGTAAACAAGGGGTGGGAAACTGCAATGCAAGTGGGTTGTTACTTCTTGGTCTATGTGCTGAGCACGAGCTTTTCATCTCCAATACCCAATTCCGTTTGCGTAACCGCTATAAGACCACGTGCACCCACGCTCCTAACATTGGCATCTTATAGACTACATTATTAGGCGACAGCGTGACAAGAAAGACATTCTCATCACAAAAGCAGCACTAAACATCGATGAGTGCTGGACTGACCATAGACTTTTAGTCAGCCGTTTGAGAGTACCAAAGTAACGCAAGCCACGATCCCACTTTTCAAACTCACCACGCAGAAAATTCAACATAAGCAACCTGGACAACAAAAACGTTCGCTCACACTTCCAAGACATACTGTCTGAACAACTTAACAAAGCTCCAGCAACCACAGATGACGTCGAACAAGAATGGACCACATTAAAGAACATCATCAAAGAAACTGCTGAGAATGTTGTTGGTATTGGTGCACGGAAAAGAAGTGACTGGTTTGATGACAACCATGGAGAAATCCAAGCCATCACCAATGCAAAGCGGGATGCTTACCTATCTCTTGCTCAAGATCCGCCCTGCACAGAAAAGAAAGCACACTTTCTAGAACTCAAGCAGAAATGTCAAAGTGAAATACGAGTAATCAAGAACAAATGGTGACAACAGAAAGCCACAGAACTCCAAAATCTTTCCGATGCAAGGAACCTGCGTGGCTTCTACGCTGGTATTAAAGAGCTGTATGGACCTATCCGCTCCTCATCAGGAACACTGAAAGCTGCTGAGAACTCCACCATTCTTACTGAAAGTCAGGACATCTTAAATCGTTGGAAAGAGCACTTCAGCTCACTGTTAAACCGCACTTCTACTGCCGCTAGAGATTTTCTCAAAAATGTCCCACAGCACCCTCCAAAACCCTGGATGGCTGATCCTCCAACTTTTCAAGAATTCTGCAAGGCACTCAAGAGTGTGAAACCTAGGAAGGCTCCTGGACCTGACCGCATCCCGATGGAGCTTATTGAGGGTGGCGGCTTGCCTCTAAAAACTAAGACTCTTCTCACTCATTCTATTAATGTGGGAAACCCGCAAGGTACCAGCTGACTTGAAGAACTCCACAATTGTCACCATCTTCAAAAAGGGCGACAGAGGCGTCTGTGGTAACTACCGGGGAATATCTCTACTCTCTGTCACTGGCAAAATTTTTGCAAGAATCCTTTTAAATCGCCTGCATACACTTTCAGAGACTATACTACCTGAGTCTCAATACGGGTTTCGACCTTCAAGAGGGACAATTGACATGATTTTCTGTGCGCGGCAACTACAGGAGAAGTGCAGAGAACAGCAAAAGCCTTTACTATTTGTTTTCTACGATCTAGAAAAGGCCTTTGATACAGTTCCCAGAGAAGCCATGTGGATGGTCTTAAAACACTTCGGCTGCCCTGAACATTTTGTTGACCTGATTGAAGCTCTCCACGATGATATGACTGGACAGGTACTCTGCCAGAATGAAACGACTGGTGAATTGCCAATAACAAGTGAGCTTAAACAAGGATGCGTTCTTGCACCAACATTATTTGCATTGTATCTGGCAGCTATGCTTTACGAGACAACCGTAAACAATGCAGGAATAGAACTAAAGTACAGGTTTGATGGAGGATTATTCAACCAGTCCAGACTCCATTCAAAAATGTTCACCAGTACCACTCGTGTGACAGAGCTGCAGTATGCTGATGACAATGCTTCTCCAGCTCATTCACCTGCAGAGTTGCAGCTGTCAGTTGATTCCTTCAGCAGGGCGTACGAACGATTTGGTCTCTCCATCAATATTCCAAAGACAAATGTGATGGCGCAGCCAACTCCTGGCTCCTCCGTTCCTGACTTCAGCATATCCATTTATGATACACCCTTGGAACAAGTGGACCATTTCCTCTACCTGGGAAGCATACTGTCATCTAAATGCTCATCTGAAAAAGATGTGGAGAATAGATTATGTGCTGCCCATGTAGCGTTTGGACGTCTTACAAAGCGTGTCTTCCTGAATAAAGACCTAACACTGTACACCAAACTGTTGGTGTACAAAGCTGTAGTCATTTCCACCCTGCTACATGGTTGCGAAACCTGGACGTTATATCGCTGTGATCTGAAGAAACTAGAACGCTTCAACCGACAGAAGCTAAGATATATCATTAACCTGAAATGGGATGACTTCATATCCAACACGGCTGTTCTTGAGAAAGCAAAAATGTATAGCATGGAAGCTCTTATCATTGGGCATCAACTCAGATGGGTCGGACATGTCCAGCGGATGAAAAATGACAGACTTCCACGCCAAATGCTGTACAGCGAAGTGAGCACAGGTAAAAAAAGGCCACCAGGTGCCCCTCTCAAACT
Source organism: Schistocerca nitens (assembly GCF_023898315.1). Classification (NCBI taxonomy): domain Eukaryota; kingdom Metazoa; phylum Arthropoda; class Insecta; order Orthoptera; family Acrididae; genus Schistocerca; species Schistocerca nitens. Next base: position 346,959,258 of record NC_064618.1, on the reverse strand, counting down.
TTATAAGGATCAGTACAAGAAAAATCTGAAAAACTTGAACATCGATCCAAGTAACTGGTCCACAATAGCAGAAGACCGAAGTCGCTGGCGCTCAGTTACCTCAAATGCTCTTCAAAACTTTGAGCTGGAACGTCGAAGAATGGAGGATGACAAACGCCGCAGACGTAAACTCCTCCACGCTCAGCCACGTCCTCCACCTTCCATCAGCTGTAATGTCTGTGGCCGCCTGTTCCACGCTAGGATTGGATTGCTAAGCCATCAACGACACTTCCACGCCTGAACCGTGACAAAGGAAATCTCAGGAGAGAAATGAAAACTCGGATACGAGTATCAGCCGACGACGATAAATCCTGTTTCCAAATTTCTTCTTGGTTTTCTTTCCTGCTTGCTCCGACTGAATAAGGTTGGAGATTACTGACGAGAGGTGTTCTGGTTGATTGTAACTGGGTGCTGTAAAGCTGTAACACGAACTACCACGACTGACATCAGTAAATGAAAGCAGCGAATTTTTTTCAAAAAATCAAACTTCGCGACAAGGGAGCTTGTCGCATTGGCTCTAATATGGGGAAACTGTGTAGCTATTCTCACGTCAAAGGAATACAAATGCCTGCTTTTCTTTTAAAGGATTTCATCTTGCTTTGATCTACACAACATAATACAACGTAATGAGAACAATTTACAGTGGGATTAATAAAAATGAATAAAGTCTTTTATCACTGGTGACCAACAGAATCATTAACCTCCCATTAGAAGACAATGAAATTGCCGAAGACTTGTGTATACTAGAACATATAGCAACAGCTAACAGCTACAATGGCGATTTTGTTGTGGTCTTCATCCAAAACTGGTTTGGTGCAGATCTCCATACTACTCTATCCTGTGCCACGTTTTCCTCCTATACTAAATTGGTGATCCCTTGATGACACAGAAAGTGTCCTCCAATCGATTCTTTCTTCTAGTCAATCTGTACCGAAATTCCTCACACCCCCAAATCCACTCAGTACCTCCTCACTAGTTTCGTGATCCACCTATCTATTCTTCAGCATTCTTCTGTAGCACCACATTTCAAAACAATTCTCTTCTTATCTAAAGTGTTTATCGTCCACGTTTCACTTCCATACATGCCACACTCCATACAAATACTTTGAAAAAGACTTCCTTACCCTTAAATCTGTATTGGATGTTAACAAATTTCTCTTCTTCTGAAGCGCTTTCCTTGCCATCGCCATTCGACATTTTATATCCTCTCTACCTCGACCATCGTCAGTTATTTTGCTCCGCAAACAGCAAAACTCGTTTACTACTTTAAGTGTCTCATTTCCTAATCTAATTCCCTCAGCATCACCTGATTTCATTGACCACATTCCACTGTCCTCGTTTTTCTTTTGTTGAAGTACTCTTATATCTTCCTTTCAAGACACTGTCGATTCCGTTCAATTGTTCTTCTAAGTCCGTTGCTGCCTCTGACAGAATTACAATGTCATCGGCAAACCTCAAGGTTTTTATTTCTTCTCCATGGATTTTAATTCCTACCCCAAATTTTTCTTTGGTTTCCGTTTTTGCTTGCTCAATGTGCAGAGCAAATAACATCAGAGGTAGGATACAATCATATCTCACTCCCTTCTCAACTATTGATTCCCTTTCGTGGCCATCGACACTTATAACTGCCATCTGGTTTCTGTACAAATTGTAAACAGCCTTTCGCTCCCTGTATTGTAGCACGGCTACCTTCAGAATTTGAAAGAGAGTATTCCAGTCAGCATTGTCAAAAGCTTTCTCTAAGTCTACAAGTGCTATAAACGTAGGTTTGCGTTTCCTTAACCTATCTTCTAAGATTAGTCGTAGCGTCAGTATTGCCTTGCGTATTCCTACATTTCTACGGAATCCAAAGTGATTATCCCCAAGGTAGGCTTCTACAAGATTTTACATTCGTCTGTAAAGAATTCGTGATAGTATTTTGCAACCGTGACTTATTAAACTGATAGTTCAGTAATTTTCACATCTGTCAGCGTCTGCTTTCTCTGGAACTGGAATTATTATATACTTCTTGAAGTCTGAGGGCATTTCAACTGTCTCATAATCTTGCTCACCCGGTGGAAGAGTTTTGTCACGGCTGGCTCTCCCAAGGCCATCAGTAGTTCTAACGGAATGTTGTCTACTCCCATGGCCTTGTTTCAATTTAGGTCTTTCAGTGGTCTGTCGAATTCTTCAAGCATTATCATATCTCCCATCTCACCTACATCTATGTCCTGTTTCATTCCCATAACATTGCCTTCAAGTACATGGCCCTTGTATAGACCCACTATATACACCTTCCACATTTCTGATTTTCCTTCTTTGCGTAGGACTGGTTTTCCATCTGAGCTCCTGATATTCATACAAGTGGTTCTCTTTTCTCCAAAAATTTCTTTAATTTTCCTGTAGGCTGCATCTAACTGACGCCTAGTGATATATATGCTTCTACACACTTCAAAAAAGTTTTGCATCATCTCGGTTCCGAGAGATCCGGTACCTTTACAGAAAATTGGAACAGAGATCAGTATAAACATCATTTCCTCTCTCTTTATTGCTCATGAAAACCACACATTGCATGTTGTACCACCATACAGCGAGACCTTCAGAGGCGGTGGTCCAGACTGCTGCACACACCGGTACCTCTAGTATCCAGTAGCACGTCCTCTTGCATTGAGACATACCTGTCTTCGTCGTGGTATACTATCCACAAGTTCATCAAGGAATTGTCGGTCCAAATAGTCCCAGTCCTCAACGGCGATTCGGCGTAGATCCCTCAGAGTGATTAGTGGGTCACGTCGTCCATAAAAGGCCCTTTTCAATCTATCCCAGGCATGTTCGATAGGGTTCATGTCTGGAGAACATGCTGGCCACTCTAGTCGAGCGACGTCGTTATCCTGAAGGAAGTCATTCACAAGATGTGCACGATGAGGGCGCGAATTTTCGACCATGAAGACGAATGTCTCTCCAATATGCTGCCGATATGGTTGCACTATCGATCGGAGGATGGCATTCACGTATCGTACAGCCATTACGGCCCCTTCCACGACCACCAGCGGCGTACGTTGGCCCCACGTAATGCCACCCCAAAACATCGGGGAACATCCACCTTGCTACACTCGCTGGAGAGTGTGTCAAAGGCGTACAGCCTGATTGGGCTGCCTTCAAGCACGTCTCCGACGATTGTCTGGTTGAAGGCATATGCGGCACTCATCTGTGAAGAGAACGTGATGCCAATCCTGAGCGGTCCATTCGGCGTGTTGTTGAGCCCGTCTGTACCGCGCTGCGTGGTGTCGTGGTTGCAAAGATGGTCCGCGACTTGGACGGCGGGATTGAAGTTGCGCATCAAGCAACCTATTGCGCACAGTTTGAGTCTTAACACGACATCCTTGGTTGCACGAAAAGCATTATTCAACATGGTGGTGGTGTTGTCAGGGTTCCTCCGAGCCATAATCCGTAGGTAGCGGTCATCCACTGCAGTAGCAGCCCTTGGGCGGCCTGAGTCGGGCATGTCATCGACAGTTTCTGTCTCTCTGTATCTCCTCCATGTCCGAACAAGCCGGCCGGGGTGGCCGAGCGGTTCTAGGCGCTACAATCTGGAACCGCGCGACCGCTACGGTCGCAGGTTCGAATCCTGCCTCGGGCATGCATGTGTATGATGTCCTTAGGTTAGGTTTAAGTAGTTCTACGTTCAGAAGTTAAGTCCCATAGTGCTCAGAGCCATTTGAACCATTTGTCCGAACAACATCGCTTTTGTTCACTCCGAGACGCCTGGACACTTCCCTTGTTGAGAGCCCTTCCTGGCACAAAGTAGCAATGCGGACGCGGTCGAACCGCGGCATTGACCGTATAGGCATGGTTCAACTACAAACACGAGCCGTGTACCTCCTGGTGGAATGACTGGAACTGATCGGCTGTCGGGCCCTCTACGTCTAATAGGCGCTGTTCATGCATGGTTGTTTACATCTTTGGGCGGTTTTAGTGACATCTCTAAACAGTCAAATGGACCGTGTCTGTGATACCATACCCACAGTCAACGTCTACCTTCAGGAGTTCTGGGAACCGGGGCAATACAAAATTTTTTTGATGTGTGTATATCCTTACATTTAATCTGTAGCCATTACCGCTTGGCCATTTTGCCCTTCCTGTCGATCTGATTTTTGAGACGTTTGTATTCCTTTTCGCCTGTTTCATTTTCTGCATTTTTATACTTTCTCCTTTCATCATTCAGTATCTCTTACGTTACCCACGGATTTCTACTAGCCCTCGTCTTTTTACCTACTTGATCCTCTGATGCTTTCATTATTTCATCTCTCAAAGCTACCCATTCTCCTCCTACTATATTCCTTTCCCCTGGTCTTGTCAGTCGTTCCCTAGTGCTCCCTCTGAAACTCTCTTAAACATCTGGTTCTTTCAGTTTATCCAGGTCCCATCTCCTTTAATTCCTACCTTTTTGCAATTTCTTAAGTTTTAATCTACAGTTCATAACCAGTAAATGGTTATAAACAAAGGTGATAAAGTAAACAAAATGTATAATACCAAATTAAATAACAAAAGCAACAAAACAGACAAAGAAATCAACAAGAAAAGAAGAACTAGAAGAAACGAAATATATTACTCTACTTTATTATAGTGCCATAGCAAACAGAACAGCTGACAATTGTTGTAAAACTAATGTACGAATCGGGTTCCGCACGAACGACAAAATAGGTTCAATAATCAAACACACAACCCACAAAACAAAACCATTTACACAATCAGGGAATTATAAAATTAAATTTAATGAATGTGAAAATTTCTATGTGGGGCAAACAAGTACATGTTTCTCCACCAGATTCAGAGAGCTCATAAACACCATCGAAAACTGTAAATCCCCATTTAGTGCACATCCGTGAAACTACAATCATAACACCAACAGCTGCGAGGAATCTATAGATGTACTACACAGAGAAACGCAGATTAACGGACGCTCCACAAGAAATTGATTTATAGCGTCTTCAAAGAAGAACATCAATAGACGACGAACAGCCCTCAGAAATAAAACTTTTATCGACTGGTTTAGGCATTTACCCCAATGTATTGTTAAGTGCACACTTATAAATGTGTGATGTATACAATCCACTCATAACCGCAGCACATAAAATGGAATACCGAATAATATCGCTTACTAGTTGTTCTTTAGTGTACAGCTGTGCGTATTACATTGTTACCTCTGCTTACATGCCAAAAATCTTGTAAATGCGGTATATGCATGTCAAAAAACTATAAAATTGATTGTACGTACTGTTAATGTAAATGTATTATATTTTGTAGATGCTTGAAAATGGCTTTTTAAGGCCGAAACTGTAATCGCAAAATAAAGTTCTATCAGCTGAAAGCAAGATGAATTCCTTTAACAAATTTGTAGAAGCTCTGCACCCATTCTACAAGAAAATAATTTACTAACGTCTGTGTTCCGTTCCTGATTCTTTTTACGAAAAATAAATTTTGGTAAGTCTATTTTAGAGCTACTCTCCCCAGAGACGATGTACTTATATTTCAGTACTGCAGTTATGTAGCACATTTTAATCCATAATTAAACTTTGAAACATATATGCATATACAGACTAAAAAGTTACCGCGCTATTTAAATTTTTGTGCGATTCAGATGTATCCACATACATACAAGAACGTCTTGCCATTTTCAACTGCTATGATAATCACATCCGTATGAATATGACGATTACATGGATGGTGCTGTCGTCATTCATTAGTGCTCAGAACCGAAATAGCAGGGAAATTTTAATGATTTCAAGCTAAAGCAGTAATTATATCACAGTTAGGGTTACTTACATGTGTGCAATATATCCTGGCTCGTAGAAACCCCTCCCGCTTTCTGAACACATCCTTTTTAGAATTTTTTGCTCCAGATAGACACAAATATCACAAAGATGTTATATACTTGAGCAAAGGGCATAAATAAATAGTGACTCCAAGGATATGGGTCAACTGAAGAATATAATACTAATGATAACGAAGACGAAAAAATCGACGCATATTGTACGTCAGTTGAAATACGCGCCGGCCGAAGTGGCCGAGCGGTTCTAGGCGCTACAGTCTGGAACCGCGAGACCGCTACGGTCGCAGGTTCGAATCCTGTCTCGGGCATGGATGTGTGTGATGTCCTTAGGTTAGTTAGGTTTAAGTAGTTCTAAGTTCTAGGGGACTGATGACCTCAGAAGTTAAGTCCCATAGTGCTCAGAGCCATTTGAACCATTTGAACTACGCGAAGGCGAAAAAAAGGCTACATACATAAAATTTGTATCAGGTCAACTGAAGTATGGGATACACATTGTTTTTCGCCTTCGATACTAAAAGTATCGACTGAAAATTATCGTAGTAGTGCTAGCGACGGCGAAAAAACCTACAACAGTAAAATTTGTATCCCACACGTTGATACTAGTGCTAGCGAAGTCGAAAAACTTGGCATAGGTAAAACTTGTATCCCGTTCTTCAGTTGACCTATATAGGTACACTGAAGAATGGGATACTAGTGCTAGCGAAGGCGAAAAATAGCCATATGTGTTCCATACTTCGGCTGGCCTATATAGGTCGACCGAACAACCTTTTTAGTTTAACTGGGCTACAGGATTCCAATGTTACGTATATGTTACGCTGTTTTCGTCTTTGCTAGTACTAGTGTCCTATTTTCAGTTGAGCTACATAGGTCGACTTAAGTAAGGGGTACAAACATTTCGTTGGTCGATCTTTTCGCCTTCGATTGTACTAGTATCGACTGAAACATATCGTAGTAACAGTATTGCTAGGAATGACGAAGAAAGCGAGAACTGTAAAATTTGTATCCCATACTGCAGGTTACAAACCCTGCTTCAAGTCTTCCACATTCATACGAATAGATGAACCCATAGAAGACAGATAACATAGACTGCGCCTGACGTCATTACACTGAAACCAACATCTAAGTCACGTGACTCGAGGTAGGACGCCGAGCTTCTGTTATTACGCACTGTGTGGGGTGGGGTTGACACAGTTTTTCTCATTTATAACTGAAATGAAGCGCTGATTTTAACAAGAAAATAATCTGCCTTATTGCTATTAGACATGTAAAGTGCAGTTAACCTGGTTCCTCCGAAATTCCTAACATTAATGCGATGGTTACCCTTTTTACGTGTGGCTAGGTGAAACGTACTGGCAGTTCTGTTTACAAGCAACAAAATAACAGTTACAAAGGTAGGCTTCCGCGGATATTTTCACTTTCAATAAAAATTTTCTGGGTTTGTGACGGCATTGTCAATATATATAAAACTACCGACGTTTCGGTCCCTGTTACAAGGTACCCTGAAGACTGTACCTTGCAACAGGGGCCGAAACGTTGGTAGTTTTATATACAGGGTGAGTCACCTAACATTACCGCTGGATATATTTCGTAAACCACATCAAATACTGACGAACCGATTCCACAGACAGAACGTGAGGAGAGGGGCTAGTGTAATTGTTTAATACAAACCATACAAAAATGCACGGAAGTATGTTTTTAACACAAACCTACGTTTTTTAAAATGGAACCACGTTAGTTTTGTTAGCACATCTGAACATATAAACAAATACGTAATCAGTGCCGTTTGTTGCATTGTAAAATGTTAATTGCATCCGGAGATATTGTAACCTCAAGTTGACGCTTGAAACCTCCGACGTTCAGTTGCGTGTTGTAACAAACACGGGCCACGGTCGGCGAGCAGCATCTGCAGGGACATGGTTACGATGACGACCGTGTTTACAAATGGTTCAAATGGCTCTGAGCACTATGGGACTTAACATCTGTGGTCATCAGTCCCCTAGAACTTAGAACTACTTAAACCTAACTAACCTAAGGACATCACACACATCCATGCCCGAGGCAGGATTCGAACCTGCGACCGTAGCAGTCGCGCGGTTCCGGACTGCGCGCCTAGAACCGCTAGACCACCGCGGCCGGCACCGTGTTTACGAGCGTGGCTGTAGTGCACTGTTGTGGTTTGGTCTAGCTGTCGCAGTGTCCGCATGTAGCGCTTCCTGCTATTGTTATTCTGCTTTCGTCTCCGCACGCAGACCAACTGTAGTACACCGTGTTACCAGCCGTCTGTGATAGTGTGGTGTTGTAGGAACTGTGACCATGGTGTATTCGAACTCTGAAAAGGCGGAGATGATACTCAACTATGGCGTGTGTCGACGAAATGCAGCTCAAGCCTGCAGGGTGTATGCAGAACGGTACCCGGACAGAGAGCATCCAACGTGCCGCACATTGCAAAACATCTACCGCCAACTGTATGCAACAGGTATGGTCGTAGCACGCAAACGGGTCCGTAACAGGCCCGTCACAGGAGAAGCGGGTGCAGTTGGTGTGTTAGCTGCTGTTGCCATGAACCCACACATGAGTACACGGGACATTGCGAGAGCCGGTGGACTGAGTCAAAGTAGTGTCATGCGCATACTGCACCGCCACCGCTTTCACCCGTTTCATGTATCGCTACATCAGCAATTACATGGTGATGACTTTAATCATCGAGTGCAATTCTGTCAATGTGCATTAACAGAGAATGCGTTGCAGTTCTACCTGTATACCGATGAAGCGGGTTTCACAAACCACGGGGCAGTGAATCTACGGAACATGCATTACTGGTCCGTGGACAATCCTCGCTGGCTCAGACGGGTAGAGCGACAGCGACCGTGGACTGTAAATGTATTGTGCGGAATCATTGGCGACCACCTCATTGGTCCTCACTTCATTGCAGGGGCCCAAACAGCTGCAACATACATCGCATTTCTACAGAATGATCTGCCAACGTTGCTCGAAAATGTCCCGCTGGAAACGCGTCGACGTATGTGGTATCAGCATGATGGTGCACCTGCACATTCCGCAATTAACACTAGGCTGACCCTTGACAGGATGTTCGACGGGCGTTTCATAGGACGTGGAGGATGCATAGACTGGCCAGCCCGTTCTCCTGATCTCACACCTCTGGACTTCTTTCTGTGGGGTACGTTAAAGGAGAGTGTGTACCGTGATGTGCCTACAACTCCAGAGGATATGAAACAACGTATTGTGGCAGCCTGCGGCGACATTACACCAGATGTACTGCGGCGTGTACGACATTCATTACGCCAGAGATTGCAATTGTGTGCAGCAAATGATGGCCACCACATTGAACATCTATTGGCCTGACATGTCGGGACACACTCTATTCCACTCCGTAATTGAAAACGGAAACCACGTGTGTACGTGTACCTCACCCCTCATGGTAATGTACATGTGCGTCAGTGAAAAAGACCAATAAAAAGGTGTTAGCATGTGGACGTAATGTGCTATTCCAGTCTCTTCTGTACCTAAGGTCCATCACAGTTCCCTTTGGATCCCTACGTAATTTGGTGCTCTCCGATACACACGATCGAACAGCGGAGGAATGGTACTCAAGCGTCAACTTTAGGTTACAATATCTCCGAATGTAATTAATATTTTACAATGCAACAAACGGCACTGATTATGTATTTGTTTATATGTTCAGATGTGCTAACAAAACTAACGGGGTTCCATTTAAAAAAACGTAGGTTTGTGTTAAAAAACATACTTCCGTGCATTTTTTTATGGTTTGTATTAACCAATTACACTAGCCCCTCTCCTCACGTTCGGTTTGTGGAATCGGTTCGTCAGTATTTGATGTGGCTTACGAAATATATCCAGCGGTAATGTTAGGTGACTCACCCTGTATATTGACAATGCGGTTACAAACCCAGAAAAATTTTATTGAATATTAGTCCTTCAATGAATATATGTCCGGAGAAGTCTTGTTTTGACCCTACACACTTCACAAACGGATGAAAATCTCATTTGTGAAGGGGAACTATTTCAAAATACTTGCAGAGGAATTTCCATGAATTGAAAGTTAGGATAGCTGCAGGTCCTTGGGCGCAAAACTTGATGAATGACTAAGATTTTAAGACGACATATTGTTAATATGTAGCTCACTACACAAGTATAATCAACGTTTTGTAATATATTACGCTTTCTATCTTGATATCGTTTCGGTATCTGTACTGGATTGAGAAAGAGTCAGAAGATATATATGCCTAAATACCTGACATTATTCACATAAACAAATTTCCTTTCTTACAAAAGCATATAACATTTCACACGCATTCTTGTGGAATAGTTACAAAACTAATGCAGCGTGCGGAATTATTATGTTCTCTTCTACTCCTGTGGAAGTGTTGAACTACAAGAATTAACAGTGCCAAAAAAGAGTATTCACTAAACAATAATTAGCCTGTCGCTTGTTAAAAAGAACTGTCAATACGTTTCAACCTGATCACATGTAAAAACGATAACCATTGTTTTATTACCAGGAATTTCGGAGAAACTACGTTAACTGCCCTACTTCATGTGTAACAGTAGTATTACAGTTAGTTGAATTGTCAAAATCAGTACTTGATTTCAGCTATAAATGGGAAAAACTGTAACTGTCAGCTCCACTTCACACACGGCTAAAGACAGGAAATCTGCTTTCTGCCCCGAGTCACGTGACTGAGATGTTGGTTTCAAGCCTTAACACGCCAGAGATAGGGGCATGCACGGTCTATGTTATACATGGTCATGGATACATCCATACCTACAAACAAAAAATCGAAAAGTAAAGACCGTCCAGAATGAAAAACAATTCTTTCAAAATACCTCAAACTCACTAAGAATGAAAATAAGTACCGAATGAATTGGAACGAACAAATGATTTAATACAAGCGACAAAAATCGTGCACAATGTCTAGCCCTGTCTTTTTAAAACATTTTCATTTCTTTCAATTTACAATAATCACGCTACGTCGAAGAAGATAACACCTTTATTATCTACGGCTCGAAAATAAAGACGTTAATATGTATGACATCATTGGTCAAAGCCGACGTGTTGTATCCCATCCTTCAGTTCACATTTGATTCAATGTGCAGCTGTTTTAATTTTTTTTTTTTAAGAAAAAGCTGATAGTGAATATAACGGTTATGTATTCAAGTATCTTTTTCGGGATAATGTATTTACTTGAGCAATAATTATTGTATCTCATTTTGAGAATTTTATAATCACTAAGATTCGAGGCTGTTACCTCCGAGCGAAGCGCCCTTGTATTAATGTGCCTCAAATGGTCCAAATGGCTCTGAGCACTATGCGACTTCTGAGGTCATCAGTCCCCTAGAACTTAGAACTAATTAAACCTAACTAACCTAAGGACATCACACACATCCAAGCACGAGGCAGGATTCGAACCTGCGACCCTAGCGGTCGCTCGGTTCCAGACTGTAACGCCTAGAACCGCACGGCCACTCCGGCCGGCTAATGTGCTTCATCTAACTAGGCTACACCGAGCGAGATGGCGCAGTGATAGAAGACACTATGCTACACGGTGCAGTCACGTTAGTGTGACCATAGCCCGTGTGTGAAGTCAACGTGCAATAACCACTCACAGGCGGCGGGTGGTAGTATTAGCAGTGGAGGGTATGTAAAGCGTGTCTGGGGTACGCGGAAAATAGTGCAAATGTACCGAAACGGAGCGAGTTACCTGATGTCCAAAAAGGCATGGTCATTGGTTTTCGGGCGGAGGATGAAAGCATTTCCGTAACGTCTACGTTTCCAAACCTTTCGCGTGCCGCTGTGGTTCAAGTTTATCGTGGATGGCAACATGGCGCTATCCAAAGCCGACGCTGGGGTAACTGTGGTACATTGGATTGAATTGGATTGTTTGGGGGAAGAGACCAAACAGCGAGGTCATCGGTCTCATCGGACTGGGGAAGGACGGGGAAGGAAATTGGCCGTGCCCTTTCAAAGGAACCATCCCGACATTTGCCTGGAGCGATTTAGGGAAATGACGGAAAACCCAAATCACGATGGCCGGATGCGGGATTGAGCCGTCGTCGTCCTCCCGAACGCGAGTCCAGTGTGCTAACCACTGCGCCACCTCGCTCGTTGACTGTGGTACACCATGGGCCATAGATGACGGGGATGAACGACGGCTGCAGAGATGTGTGCGGGCGAATAGGGGTGCAACTGTTGAGCAGTTATTGCCCAGATGAACCAAAAACGTTGCTGCGTATGGGCTTCTGCAGCAGACGTCTGGTTCATGCACCCTTGCTGACCGCTGTTTATCGGCGACGAAGGCTGGAATTTGCACGCCAACACTGCAACTGGACGTCAACCAGTGGCGAGAAGTGGCCTTTTCGCAGAAGTCACGTTTTATACTTCATCTGGCAGATGGACGTTGGCGTGTACGGCGTGAAACGTCTAAAAGCAGACACCCCGCGTGATTTATGGCCTGGAGAATGTTTTCGTGGAATTCCCTGGGTGATCTCATCATTCTGTAAGGTACAATGGATCAATACAAGTATGCATATATCTTTGGGGACAATGTCCACTCCTGCATGTAGTCTGTTTTCCTTGGCACTCAGCTCCCAGTGTACTTGCGTGATTCAAAGAGCACCAAGATTACCGTATTCCACTGGCCATCAGACACCCCTAATTTAATCCCCGTCGAGAATGTGTGGGATTACCTCGATCGGGCTGTTTGCGTCATGGATCCTTGACCGAGAAACCTAGCTCAGCTGGCCACGGCAGTGAGATCGCCATGGTTACACATCCCTGTCGGTACATTCCAAAACCTCTTCCTGCACCTTCCGCTGCGGTCAGATTTGCTAAGAGTGGTTATTCATGGTTTTTTCGCGTGGACGACATCTTTTCAAACCCCGTGCGTCCACAACAACAGTAAACAAACGGTAATTGATTGTAGTCAAATCAGGCGACGCTGAGAGAAATAGATCAGAAAATGATACACTGAAAGTAGTGGACGAGTTTTGCTAATCAGGTAGAAAAATAACTGAAGATGATGAGAGTAATGAGAAAATAAAACCACGGCTGGCAATAACAAAAAAAGCGTTTCTGAAAATGAGGATTTTTTAATATCGAACATAAACTGACAGGGAAGTCTTGTTGTTGTTGTTGTTGTGGTCTTCAGTCCTGAGACTGGTTTGATGCAGCTCTCCATGCTACTCTATCCTGTGCAAGCTTCTTCATCTCCCAGTACCTACTGCAACGTACATCATTCTGAATCTGCTTAGTGTATTCGTCTCTTGGTCTCCCTCTACGATTTTTACCCTCCACGCTGCCCTCCAATACTAAATTGCTGATCCCTCGATGTCTCAGAACATGTCCTACCAACCGATCCCTTCTTCTAGTCAAGTTGTGCCACAAGCTCCTCTTCTCCCCAATTCTATTCAATACCTCCTCATTAGTTATGTGATCAACCCATCTAATCTTCAGCATTCTTCTGTAGCACCACGTTTCGAAAGCTTTTATTCTCTTCTTGTCTAAGCTATTTATCGTCCACGTTTCACTTCCATACATGGCTACACTCCATACAAAGACTTTCAGAAACGACTTCCTGACACATAAATCTATACTCGATGTTAACAAATTTCTCTTCTTCAGAAACGCTTTCCTTGCCATTGACAGTCTACATTTTATATCCTCTCTACTTCGACCATCATCAGTTATTTTGCTCCCCAAATAGCAAAACTCCTTTACTACTTTAAGTGTCTCATTTCCTAATCTAATTCCCTCAGCATCACCCGAATTAATTTGACTACATTCCATTATCCTCGTTTTGCTTTTGTTGATGTTCATCTTATATCCTCCTTTCAAGACACTGTCCATTCCGTTTAACTGCTCTTCCAAGTCCTTTGCTGTCTCTGACAGAATTACAATGTCATCGGCGAACCTCAAAGTTTTTATTTCTTCTCCATGGATTTTAATACCTATTCCGAATTTTTCTTTTGTTTCCTTTATTGCTTGCTCAATATACAGATTGAATAACAACCCTGTCTCACTCCCTTCCCAACCACTGCTTCCCTTTCATACCCCTCGACTCTTATAACTGCCATCTGCTTTCTGTACAAATCGTCAATAGCCTTTCACTCTCTGTATTTTACCCCTGCCACCTTCAGAATTTGAGAGAGATTATTCCAGTCAACATTGTCAAGAGCTTTCTCCAAGTCTACAAATGCTAGAAACGTGGGTTTGCCTTTCCTTAATCTTTCTTCTAAGATAAGTCGTAGGGTCAGTATTGCCTCACGTGTTCCAACATTTCTACGGAATCCAAACTGATCTGAAGGTATTTATCTTAAGTGTAGTCTTGTAATGAAGCGAAGCGTGAACAGTGGACTAAGAAGAGTATAAATTTCTAAATCTGATGATACAGAGAACTGTTGAAAATTGCGTGACTAGATCAGGTAAGTAATGAAGCGTTACTGAATCAAAGCGGGAAGAAAAGAAATATATGACACAGTTTGCCTAAAAGGTGGCACTGACTCATATCACACGTGCTGAGATGGCAAGAAACCGTTAATTTGGTAACGGGGGGACTTTGGGTGGGGGGGGAAGGGTGAATTATTGAGAAAGACCAAGGCTTCATTACTACTTGCACCCTTTTACATGGCCCTTTCCGACCGGTAAAAGTTGGATAGCTTCCGACCTCTCCGGAATATTTGTAGTCACTGCAAATGTTAGCTACGTAACAATATTGTGCGCCGTACGGCAACAATAAGGAGCCATTGTATGAATAGTGTTGTATCGAGCGCGGTGTTGTGCCTAGTGCTTGTCACCGTTATTTACAAAAATGAATGGAAAGGCTTGAACGATACTTGGTCCTCCTAGCGACTCATCATCTACTTGAGTCTCCGTACAGGGACCAAGTAGAAGTGTGTGCTTAGTACAGAAAGCAGTTTTGAACTGATGTAAGCTGCGGTAGTTTTGCAGAGAAGCAAAACTACAACAGCAGCGACATATTTAGAGCAGTACTTATTAGTTCATCTAGCGAAAATTTTAATACTGCACTCGGTGCGCTAATGTACATGACATTCATGCACTGCATTTAATTATTCTTGCTTATCAGTCTCGACGAGAGCGTGTCTATTAAGAGCACTGGAATAAGCACCCAGCTACTAGTCAAATCACATGCCTTTGCGTAATAAAGGAAGAAAGGAGTGTAGTTTAACGCACCATCGCTCGAGGTTCACCCAGAGAACGTCGACAGTGCTACGTTCTCTGAACGTGAAGACTGTACTGCTAAAGATCACAAACAGGAAATCAAAGTAATATCTCAGTTTAAGCCCATACGTCTGCCTGAGACAGGACTCGAATCAGCGATCTTTCATAGTATGCGGTGACGGCGTTACCCCGAGATGACTGAGGCCAGCTTCCAGATACTTCTTAAAAATCTGAAAACTTGCTATGAAATCTTCTCGTGTTACTATTTAGTATAAATTCCAGTTTATGTGGAATAATTTACACTGCTGCAGTCACTTTTTACTAATATTTTATTAGCACAATGCATCTCGGCAGCATGCTGCCATCATCAGGTGCATTATACTGTTACTTCAGCTGATAGGTTTTGTACATTAGCTGTGTGCGCCACTGGAGTTAAGAATCGAAAAATAAACCTATGTCGAAGGATAAATCTGTTACAGTGTGTACATTATGTGAATAGCATGATTAGGTAATACATTAATACGTTTACTTACTTTTGCATTGGCGATCTCATTTTCTGGCACACAGAGCACAGTAACAGATAAATCACAACTTAGTTTTTTCACAAACATGTTTACATCATTCCGAAAAGTTTTAAAATCTAAGATAAGCTACTTACAAGATGTTAACAGTCTTTGAAATTGTAAGTAGTTTATGGTAGATTTATTATTGTTGCAACAAAAAATGCCACAGATATAGCAAAATTAAACAATAACGAAAAGACAGTTATAGTCAGAAGGCTATGAAAGCCATAAACAATGAATTAAACAAGTTATAAAGCTCACCAAGAGGACAGAAAAACAGAGATATAAACAGAAAGCTTAGTAACCATAACACTATAATAATTAAAGCAGACAAAGGCAATACATTATGTATATTGAAAGATACAGAATACATAAGTAAAACATTAGATTTCTTTATTGAAAATGGCATCACTGAAATACAAAAAGATCCAACAAAATCATTCCAGACGAAACACAAATCACATCTACAAAACACGCACTTCCTGCTAACTGACAGTGAAAAGAAATATAGCACTATCATGAACCCTCGGGCACCAAAGCTAAGATCACAACCAAAGATACACAAAGAAGGGTGTCCAATTCACCCAATTGTGAATTCAAGATACAGCCAAGGTTACTAAATTACAAACAAACTAAACCAGATTCTAACTAAGACGTACACATCATACACATACACTAAAAACTACTCAGTAAAAAGCAATCAGCAGCTAATGGACGAAATTAAAAACATCAACATTCCCCATTCAGCCCAACTTGTGGGCCATTCCGTACCAAGTGGTATAATATCGAGAAATGTTCCCACATGACCATCATGGATTTT
Source organism: Schistocerca nitens (assembly GCF_023898315.1). Taxonomy (NCBI): domain Eukaryota; kingdom Metazoa; phylum Arthropoda; class Insecta; order Orthoptera; family Acrididae; genus Schistocerca; species Schistocerca nitens. The sequence goes on along the minus strand of NC_064618.1, from coordinate 346,942,807 downwards.
GATGAAATTTCGTATGAACATTCACACATGTTCTCAATGAACACTGGTAAAGCTTCAGTTTCAGAAATTCGATACTTGCAGAGATATAGTCACTTGTTTGAAACCATAGCACAGCTTCCAATAGTGCATCCTTGAATTTTCAGCAACTTTGAGATGAGATATCTCTGTAAGTATTTGCATGAAAGAAACAAAACTTGGCCATCTTATACAACTTTTAGAGCTCTTTAAAGTAAAGTATTAGGAAAAGGATTTCTGAGCAATTTTCATATAGATAATTTGAAGCAAAGCTGGGCGAAAAAACAGCTGTTTAAAAAAATGCGATCTTTTGTTTTTATATCTCCAAAAGTAATTGTGGGATGTACATGAAACTTTGCACACCATAACTCACCAACCCAAGGTCTTAGAATATAAAATTTCGTTCTCCTATTGCTTTCCATTATTTCACAAATCTAGGGTGAATTTGACGATTTTTCAAAAACTGCTAAAAATGGGTATTTTTAGTCAATTTTTTTAAAAAAGTGTTTTCTCCAAACTCTTCTAAACTATGGTCATTAGAAAGAGCATATTCTAAACTATCTAGAAAAGTGGATTTGGTTTTGCAATGCAAGCATATAAGGCCCTAAAAAGTAGCATCATCAAAGAGGCACACTGGAAGTTTTAACACATTTTTCTGGCACTCAAATTATACCTGAAACCTTTTATTATGCCTAATAAATGTTTATTAGTGCCTTGAATGATTGAAATAAAAAGATCTGGTAAATAAGCAATGAGACTGTCAGAAAAACTTGAAAGCTATGAGAACTAGCCCTTCTGCTTTTATCGTAAGTGTTCATCTGCGTAAAACTCTTCTCATTTGTACACAAAAAAAAAAAGAGAAAGAGAGAGAGAGAGAGATCATAAAGAATTCAATGAATAATAGCTTCATATTTTTTGTACTTCTCAAAATTGTAAATATTTACAAGTGTAAAATAAAGACCTAATTTTTGGATTCAATTGTATAAAACATTTTTCCAAAAAAGAATCGGTTTGCTTGAATCATGCATCAAGTGATGTGAATTTTCCAATAAATATTGCAGAGATTTTAATACCTAGGTGTCGTAACCTGTGAATTTTTGTCTTAAAGTTATTAGGGAAACATGTGAAATTAGTTGGTTAAAAATCTAAGAGTTTTGATTTTGTATTTAATCACACTTAAATGTAGCCTACTACCTTGTTAAATACGTAACCACTAGTTTCACAGAGAAAATTCACAAGATTCACTGTTTATAGAAAATATAATGGCAACAATTACTTTAGCAATCAGATTGTTTCATTATTGTGAGCCTTGTTTGAACAATCAGTATTTCAGTGGTGTGTTTGCAGCGTAGTGAGTGGGTTCTCTTGACTGAGTGTGGCTTGTTAAGTGATTCGTAAGACCATCAGAGTTTGTAATCTAATTTACAAAAAATTGTTTTGATTGTGTCTTTTATAGCATATATCTCTTATTAGATTTTTTCATTGGTATTATACATTGTGTATAATTTCATTCAGTAGCAATTTGTCTGAAATTTAAGCAGATTATAATTTTCACTTAGAGGCCAAATACATTGTTTAGTTACTGATTAGAGATGGATGCAGAAGGGAACAGCATGGAACAAAGTGTGATGTCACTTTCTTTGCCAAAAAAGCTGCTTTAAAATGGTTTGCGGATTTTAGTGATGAGGAAAAAGAGTTGTTGGTCCGACGTTCTGAAGCAAAGCTGGACAATACCTCTCAAGTTTGCCTACACCACGAAGCCCTGTTTTTGACACAATATGAGAGGTTACAAAAAAAATGCTTCAATCCCTTTGGGAAGGTGAATTATAATGTTAAGACAGGAATTCGCGCTCTTGATACTGAAACAGCTAATAAGGCTTCTGATATGTTGAAGAAGCAGCTTGTTAATAACATAAGGCCAGGTCAGAAAATTTGTCTGGCTTGCAGGACTACCTTAAATAAACACTTGGACGAAGCTTTATCAGCCTCATCATCACATTCTGATGAGGACTTTACACTAAAAGAACAATTAAATAGTAGCTTATTGTCTGTCAGTATTTCACCCCTGAAGAAAACAGTAAGCTACAGAGATAAGCCCCAATATGTGAAGAAGAAAATTCAAAAGGCTCCAAATGTGATTAAAAACAGAATTGTAAATGCAATGGGAGTAAACCAATAAATTGAAGATGCTAGTGAAATTAAGGAATGTGGAAACTGTGCCGACTATGCACATTTGCTGACTGAACTGAAAGCCAAGATGCAGAATGCAATTCATAAAGAACAGATGCAAATTTTAACTTTGGCACCTGTAAGTTGGACAGTCAGACAAACAGCAGCTCAGTTCGGCGTGTCCGAAAGAATGGTGAAGAATGCTCGGAAGGTTAAGGCAGAGACGGGCATTCTGGCACTTCCCGAAAATAGGCAAAGCAGGAAATTACCAGCAGAAGTTGCTAGTAGAGTGCGAAATTTTTTTGAAGATGATGAGCATAGTAGGGTGTGCCCTGGAATAAAAGATAGTATTTCAGTTAGACTTTTAGATAGAAAGACATACATGCAGAAAAGACTGTTACTTTGCCATTTTACGGAATATGTATGTTATCTATAAGAATATAAATGGTCCAGAAATAGGGTTCTCAAAGTTTTGTGAACTTAGACCCAAATGGTGTGTAAGAGTAGGATCAGCTGGAATGCATGCAGTTTGCATCTGTGCAATTCACCAAAATGTTAAGCTTATGCTTAGCGGAGCTGGTATATGTGAAAATTATAAGGAGATTCTCAGCAAGGCAGTTTGCAGTTTGAACTCTAAACAGTGCATGCTACATCGCTGTGAAATGTGTCCTGGGCCCGAAGCTATAGCATCTGAAATTGCCAGCTATTTCCTAGATCATGAGCCACAGGAAGTTATTGTGTTTAAGCAATGGATACATACCGATCGGGCCACACTGGACACGAAGCAAATGGTAGTGGATGAATTTATTGAAGATGTAAAAAATAAAATATGGTGTCTGTCATGCCATCATTACATTGCCAAGCATCAAAGCTTGCATCTTAAAGGCCTTAAATGTCATCTGAAAGACAAAGAACTTCTTGTCCTAATAGATTTTGCAAAAATTATTCTTTTATCATTCAGGATGCCATGCAAGGCTTCCACTGGGACAATAGTCAAGCAACAATTAATCCATTTGTTATCTACTTTCGCCAAAATGAGAAAGTTGAATCTTTTAAGTTTTTGCATTATCAGTGATTGTTTGCGGCATGACACTATTACAGTTCACGTTTTTATCAAGGAGCTCATCAAATATATAAAAGCACTGTTCGCACAGATATCCCACATTCATTAATTCAGTGATGGCTCCAGTGGTCAACATTAAAACTTCAAGAATTTCCTAAATTTGTGCTATCATAAGAGTGATTTTGGAATGACAGCCGAATGGAATTTTTTTGCTACTAGTCACGGGAAATCACCTTGTGATGGGATTGGAGGTACAACAAAGCGGTTAGCAGCAAGAGCAAGCTTGCAACGGCCACTTAATGGACAAATTCTTACTCCCCTAGATCTGTTTCACTTTTGCTCTGAAAACATTAATGGAATTAAATTTGTTTTTGTCACTAAAGGTGAAATTGAAAAAAATATTGTGTCACAAGAAAAGAGGTTTAAACTTGGACAAACTGTAGCAGGCACTAGAGAAAATCATCACTTTTTACCTATTGATAAAACAACAATTCAGGTCAGCAGAGTTTCAAATGATTGTTCATCTTTTCTAGCTAAAATGGGTCACAGTAATGAAGGAGGCATATTAATGACTGCTATCCAACCAGGACAATATGTTGCATGCATCTATGAAAACGTGTGGTGGAGTGGGAATATCTGTGAGACCTCCACAGAGCAAAGGGATGCATTAATAAACTTTATGCACCCATATGGTCCAGCAAATTCATTTTATTGACCACCAAGAAGTGACAAGTGCTGGGTTCCGGAACACCACATGATTGCAGTTATTCCAGCTCCATCAGTAAATTCGTCTGGCTGGCAATACACCATTCCTCTTGATATTCATCAGAAAATTAATGTAGCATATCAAAAATTGAAATAGGTTAGAGGAAACAATCTAGGGAACCCAAGAATGCCTTTTAATTTTACACAGGGCACTTAAATAATTTTACCATCTGGCTTGGGAACCTGTGTAAAGAAACCCTTATCAGGCTTCGGAACCTGTGTAAAGAAACCCACCGGTGGCTGCTGTTGCTAAGCTATCGGGCGTGGCCCCTATGGCAATGGGAATGCTGGTTTTTTCAGGTGAAATGAAACTAGCAGTGGTTAAGCCAACATGGACCATAGCAATTCATTTATACACTTCTTTTCCATCAGTAAGCTGGTGTTGTTCATTAAACAGGCAACTATAATTAGATGATTATGCAAATAAATTTTACAATTTACATTCATTCTTAATAATAATTGTGTGTGTGTGTGTGTGTGTGTGTGTGAGTGTGTGTGTGTGTGAAAGAGAGAGAGAGAGAGAGAGAGAGAGAGAGAGAGAGAGAGAGTGGGGGGAGGGGGAGGTGACAATTAAGAAATAATATTGTTTCTATTTTTATTCTTTTGCTATTCGGACTTAAGCTAGGTGCTATTCATCAGGACTTCTTATTTCACTTATCCCAGACATTAATAAACATGTATAAGGCAAAATATAAAAGATTTCAGGTATAATTTGAGAGCCAGAAAAATGTGTTCAAACTTCCAGTGCACCTCTTTGATGATGCTACTTTTTAGGGCCTTATATACTTGCATTGCAAAACCAAATCCACTTTTCTAGATAGTTTAGAATATGCTCTTTCTAATGACCACAGTTTAGAAGAGTTTGGAGAGAACACTTTTCTGAAAAATTTGACTAAAAATACCCATTTTTAGCACTTTTTGAAAAATCGTCAACTTCATCCCAGATTCGTGAAATAATGGAAAGCAATAGAAGAATGAAATTTTATATTCTAAGACCATGTGTTGGTGAGTAATGGTGTGCAAAGTTTCATGTACGTCCCACAATTACTTTTGGAGATATAAAAAACTAAAGTTCGCCTTTTTTTAACAGATATTTTTTCGCCCAACTTTGCTTCAAAGTATCTATATGAAAATTGCTAGAAATCCTTTTCTTAATATTTTACTTTAAAGAGCTCTAAAAGTTGTATAATATGACCAAAGTTTGTTTCTTTCATGCAAATACTTACAGAGATATCTCATCTCAAAGTTGCTGGAAATTCAAGGACACATTATAGAAAGCTGTGCTATGGTCTTAAACAAGTGACTGTATCCCCGAAAGTATTGAATTTCTGAAACTGAAACTTTACCAGTGTTCCTTGAGAACATGTGTGAATGTTCATACAAAATTTCATCAAAATCCATGATGGTCATGTGGGAGCCTGTAGACCACTTGGCTTGGAATGACCCTTGTATCATTTGACATTACAAACCTATACACTAACATCCCCATCCCCGAAACACTCAAAATCATCAGGTCAGACCTCTCAAAAACTATCCTTGCCCGAAATTATCGAATTCATGGACCTCCTTGAACTAGTACTAAACTACAACTATTTTACATTTAATAAAAAACTCTACATGCAACATAGAGGTGTTGCAATGGGCTCAAGCATAGCTGGCACAATTGCCAACATATATATTATTCACCTTGAGCAAAAAAACTCTTGCTAAAAAATCAAGCTTTGTGGATAAAATCATTTACTATAAACGTTATGTTGATGATAAATTACTCCTGGTAGATGGTGACAAAAATGGTGTTAACAACATACTCGACACACTCATTAAACAAGATAGAAATATAAAATTCACAGTCGAATATGAGAGCAATGGTGGCATCAATTTCCTTGATCTAAACACCAGTAAAGAAAACAACTAACACATCTTCAAAGTTTACAGGAAGACAACAGCAACAGATACCACCATACACAGCTCATACTCGCATCCCACAACACACACACAGCTCATACTGTCACCCCACAACACACAAACTTGCTGCATACAGAGCCCTAGTTAACAGAGCCAACAACATATCAATGGATAAATATGCACATCTTGATAAGCTCAGGATAATAAAACAAATAGCTTCAGCAAATGGCTGTGATGAAGTATTAATTGATAACCTTATGCAAAAAAGGAAAAACAATAATAAACCACATTCCACACATGAAATGAAAAAGAAACCCACGGCTTGCATACTTTTCACAGGCAAACTCTCCTACAAAATAGCAAACATTCTCAGACCACACAACATTAACATTGCCTTTACAACACAGAATAAACTGCACCACACACTGAGCCACAATATATACACACAGACAGATATACACTCACAATCAGGCATCTATGAAATAGTATGAAAGACATGCAAATCCTTCTATATAGAACAAACTGGGAGAGACTTCAAAACAAGATATAATGAACACATAAATGCTTACCAAACTAACAATTACAATAGATCAGCAATAGCCACCCACATAAAAGACACAGGTCACTCATTCCATGATATTGTGAATGATCATATATTACATAAAAAGAATAAGGGATACAAATGGATTTATGTGAAAAACCGGAAATCTTCATCATGGCACAGCTCATGGAGATGTATTATTAAATGATAAGCTTGAAAGTAATAATGGTACCTTCTTCAAAAATTTCTCCAGCATTAAATTTTTATTTCACTAACATAATAGTTTTCATTAAGTATCCATGAAACGTTCTCCATATTGCCAATACATCTAGATAAAAGTCCTCATCTTCGCTACAGGTATATATTACTGTGTTTAAAATTGTAAGTAGTTTAGCTTACATTTTATAACTGTCTCAGAAGATGTTAACAGTCTTTGAAATTGTAAGTAGTTTATCTAAGATTTTAAAACTATATGGAAAGATGTAAACAGATGTTTGTGAAAATGCTAAGTTGCGATTTACTGTTACTGTGCTCTGTGTGCCAGAAAATGAAACTGCCAACAGAAATGTACATAAACGTATTAATATATTACCTAATCATGCTATTCACATAATGTACACACTGTAACAGATTTATCCTTCCACACAGGTTTATTTTTTGATTCGAAACCCCACTGGCACACACAGCTAATATACATAACCTATCAGCTGATGTATAAGTAATTGTATAACGCACCCGATGATGTCAGAATGCTGCCGAAATGTATTGTGCTAATAAAATATTAGTAAAAAGTGACTGTAGCAGTATAAATTATTCCACATAATTTAGTAATACAGTCACAGACCTCAAACAACATCCATATAACATGGATAAATTTAAATTCCAGTTTACCATCAAATCCGTAGTCTTTGAACACTGATGCATCGACATGGTGACTATCTGCAATATGTATATAACTGATACGATGATAATGTCATATTGTAATGAATGTTAAAAACTGCAAAATACCGAGGTGGCGTGCAAAATAAGAGAATTTTTTATGCTTAGATTGTTCTCGTTAAACATAAAATGCTGTGAACCATGATGGTGGTTGATTTGAGGGAGGGGACCAAACAGCTAGGTCATCAGTCTACTGGGGAAGGATTGGGAAGGAAGTTGACCGTGTCTTTTCAAAGGAACCACCCTGGCATTTGTCTGAAGCGATTTAGAACAATCATGGAAAACCTAAATCAGGATGGCCGGAAACGGATTTGAACAGTAGTCCTTCCCGCTGCAGTCTGGAACCGCAAGACCGCTACGGTCGCAGGTTCGAATCCTGCCTCGGGCATGGATGTTTGTGATGTCCTTAGGTTAGTTAGGTTTAACTAGTTCTAAGTTCTAGGGGACTAATGACCTCAGCAGTTGAGTCCCATAGTGCTCAGAGCCATTTGAACCAGCCAGTAGTCCTTCCGAATGCGAACCATGATATATACAGTATACTGCACAGTATAACTCTTTAATTACCGTAATTCTCGCGGGGAAATACGGGTTCGCGGTGGAGAGATTATTGTTACTAACAAATAAAAAGAAAATGAAATACAAACAAAACAAATAATTTCGACTGAGAAACTGAAGCTGTGTCCCAGAAATGTCGTGGTAGACTTCGAAGGGTTTTAGAGAGTGTCTTGAGGAACAAGTTGAGGATAGGAACCTGTGTGTGGAAACGTCATCCAACGACGCTACAGAGGATCGAAGTTACAGGCTCTGGCGACTGCCACTGGACCACCCCATCGCAGAAAATGTGACTTTGTACGCTGACGGACCGTGGGCGAAACGTCTTGCAGTGTTGTTTGTTATTTAATGATAGCTATCTTCTACGTAGACAGGCCTAGTCTGCTGTCATTGAGAAGTCCTGTTGCCTCGGGGGATGACGGTTTCAGACACATGTTTCCATTTGCAGTTAATTTTCCCCTGTAACCCTACTCCAATGCTATTCGGTGTAAAGAAGAAAAATAAACAGCAGACGGAAGCCAATGTAACAGAGTATCGCATTTATAGAAGGCGAGATCTGTCTACACAGTAGTTAGCACTGGCGATCCTGGCAATCAGTCGCGATCACTAAATAACACAAAACATTACCAGACGTTCCGTCTACGGTCCATTACCGTACAAAGTCACGTTTGCCACCTAGGGGTGCCTAGTGGCAAGCGCCGGCTGCTATAACGTCGACGCTCTGTAGCGTCGTTGGATGGTGTTTCCGGACACGGGTTCCTATCCTCGATTTGTTCCTCAAGGCACTCACTACAACGCCTCGAAGAAGTTTGACGCACCATTTCTGGGATACCCTCTATAGCACAAATACATAATGTGATACACGTCGACTTACTGAAAAATCATGTTAGATTAGATGTACGAGGGTCACTCCAAAACAAATGCACACTATTTTTTTAAATCCATCTTTTATTCTACATGTTTGAAAGTTTTACAGTGTGTAGATACATCCTTTAGGAACAATATTTTCATTTCTCCACATAATTCCCATCCCTCTCAAATGCCTTACGCCATCTTGGAACCAGCGCCTGTATACCCGCACGGTAAAATTCTGGACCAACCTGTTGGGAGCCACTGTTTGGCAGCGTGCACAAGGGAGTCATCATCTTCAAACCTTGTTCCACGAAGAGAGTCTTTCAGTTTCCCAAAGATTCAAAATGGTTCAAATGGCTCTGAGCACTAGGCGACTTAACTTCTGAGGTCATCAGTCGCCTACAACTCAGAACTAATTAAACCTAACTAACCTAAAGACATCACACACATCCTTGCCCGAGGCAGGATTCGAACCCGCGACCGTAGCGGTCGCTCGGTTCCAGACTGTAGCGCCTAGAACCGCACGGCCTTTCCCAAAGAGATGATAGTCACATGGAGCCAGGTCAGGACTGTAAGCCAGCTGTTTCAGTGTTGTCCATCCGAGTTTTGTGATCGATTCCATGGATTTTTGACTGACATGTGGCCGTGCATTGTCGTGCAACAGCAAAACACCCTGCTTTTGCCGATGTGGTCGAACACGACTCAATCGAGCATGAAGTTTCTTCAGTATCGTCACATATGCATCAGAATTTATGGTGGTTCCACTTGGCATGATGTCCACAAGGCAAGAGTCCTTCGGAATCGAAAACACAGTAGCCATAACTTTTCCAGCAGAAGCTGTGGTTTTGAATTTTTTTTTCTTGGGTGAATTTGCATGATGCCACTCCACTGATTGCCTCTTCGTCCCTGGTGAAAAATGATGGAGCCATATTTCATCACCTGTCACAATTCTTCCAAGAAATTCATCTCCACCATTCTCGTACTGTTCCAAAAGTTCGCTACATACCGTTTTTCTTGTTTCTTTGTGAGCCACTGTGAACATCCTGGGAACCCACCTGGCACAAACCTTTTTTTAACGCCAACACTTTCAGTATTCTGTAAACTCTTCCTTCCCCTATCCCAACGTAGCGTGACAATTCGTTCACTGTGATTCGTCTGCGAGCAGTCACCAATTCCTTAACTCTCTGCACATTGTCTGGAGTGTGTGCAGTACGAGGCCTGCCGCTGCGAGGACAATCCTCAATATTGCCGTGCCCGCTTTCATCACGTAACCTGCTTGCCCATCGACTAACTGTACTACGATCGACAGCAGCATCTCCATACACATTTTTCAACCTCTTGTGGAGGTGGAGGAGTGTTTCCAACTGTCTCGTTTTCACAGCACAGGAATTCTATGACAGCACATTGCTTCTGACGAACGTCAAGTGTAGCAGCCACCTTGAAGACATGCTGTGACGGCGCCGCTCCCGGGAACAGGTTGAACTAAGTTTGAAAACAAGCGGGAAGGATGTATCTACACACTGTAAAACTTTCACACATGCAGAATGAAAACTGTATTTTTACAAAAACAGTGTGCATTTCTTTTGGAGTGACCCTCGTACTTCTTGTTCCACGGATCCATCGCTAGGAGATTCTCAAGAATGTAGAACATGTCATTAAACAAGAATACGTAATACATATTTACAACAACAAAAAATATGGTGTGTGATAACTTTTGGGCTACGGAAGCCACGTATTATCGAAGAGGAAATCAGTCTGCGACACTTATTTACAATGATCATATTACTCTGCTGAAGATACACGGAAATTTGATTTTACATAACAATCACATTATTTGATATTATCAGTAATATATCCACAACAATCGGTCATTCCAAGACACTGGATAATATAGTAGAAGCGTATTAACCAATTTCTACGAATGACCGATTGTTGTGGGTATATAGTACAACGGGTCCCCCCCCCCCCCCTGGGACCGATGACCTCTGCAGTTTGGTCCCTTTAATCCTCAAACCAAGTCCGCGGCTGGCGCGCTGCCAAGCTGACGTAGCGCCGCCTTATCGGCGGGGTCAAAGGTCATGCGCTCGAAGAGCTGACGTAACATGCTGTTGCATACTCTATGCCGACAGATTCTAGATGTACCCTTGTCCGTTTTTAAGCTACGCTTCAGTTCAATTTATTTATGGAAATATACAGTACAATCTCCAACAAATTTAATATATTCACAGGTACCTTTACCCTTACACCAAACAAATACAGTTTCATTTACAGAAATCTTACGTCTACTACGTGTAGATAGGAAGAAGGGTGAGGGTGACATATAATTGGATTTGCCGAAGTCTTTATTAGCATTTTCTGTCACATGATATGTTCTGTAGGCAATGATGTCTCTGTCGACGAAGCTTTCCAGTTCAGACACGTTTGAAACACCTGTACCACCTCGAACAATGGCTACGGTTAACCAGCCATTGCCATGGGTAAATGTATCGTTAATGTCGATGCTGAAGTTCAGTTTACATCCACAGAATACTGCAGGTCCATCTAGAAGGGCGTGTGCGGCGACAGATTTAATTGTGTTCTTCTTCTTGTCGGCTGCAGAAGTTGTCATTTCGACAGACAATATACAAAACTATCGAAGACGTCGAAATGACAACTTCTGCTGCCGACAAGAAGAAGAACACAATTAAATCTGTCGCCGCACACTCCCTTCTAGATGGACCTGCAGTATTCTGTGGATGTAAACTGAACTTCAGCATCGACATTAACGATACATTTGATATTATCAGTAATATATCCACAACAATCGGTCATTCCAAGACACTGGATAATATAGTAGAAGCGTATTAACCAATTTCTACGAATGACCGATTGTTGTGGGTATATAGTACAACGGTGTGTCCCCCTGGGACCGATGACCTCTGCAGTTTGGTCCCTTTAATCCTCAAACCAACCCCCCCCTCCCCCGTGAACCATGGACCTTGCCGTTGGTGGAGAGGCTTGCATGCCTCAGCGATACAGGTAGCTGTACCGAAAGTGCAACCACATTGGAGGGGTATTTGTTGAGGGAGACAAACGCGTTGTTCCTGAAGAGGGGCAGCAGCCTTTTCAGTAGTTGCAGGGGCAAAAGTCCGGATGATTGATTGATCTGGCCTTATAACATTAACCAAAACGGCCTTGCTGAACGGCTGAAAGCAAGGGGAAACTACAGCCATCATTTTTCCCAAGGGCATGCACCTCTCCTGTATGGTAAAACCATGATGGTGTCCTCTTGAGTAAAATATTCCGGAGATAAAATAGTCTCCCATTCGTATCTTCGGGCGGGGCTAATCAGGAGTACATCGTTATCCGGTGAACGAAAAAAATGGTGCAAATGGTTCTAAGCACTATGGGACTTAACATCTGAGGTCATCAGTCTCATAGACTTAGAACTACTTAAACCTAACTAACCTAAGGACATCACACACATCCATACCTGAGGCAGGATTTGAACCTGCGACCGTAGCAGCAGCGCGATTCCGGACTGAAGCGCCTAGAACCGCTCGGCCACAGCGGCCGACGGTGAAAGAAAACTGGCGTTCTACAGACCAGAGCGTGGAATGTCAGATCGCTTAATCGGGCAGGTAAGTTAGAAAATTTAAAAAGGGAAATGGATACGTTAAAGTTAGATATAGTGGGAATTAGTGAAGTTCGGTGGCAGGAGGAACAAGACTTCTGCTCAGGTGAATATTGGGTTAAAAATCCAAAATCAACTAGGGGTGATGCAGGAGTAGGTTTATAATGAATAAAACAAATAGGAGCGCAGGTAAGCTACTACAAACAGCATAGAGAACGCATTACTGTTGTCACGATAGACATGACGGCCACGCCTACCACAGTAGTATAAGTTTATACGCCAACTAGCTCCGCAGATGATGAAAAGATTGAACAAATGTATCATGCGATAAAAGAAATTATTCAGATAGTTAAGAGAGACGAAATTTTAATAGACATGGGGGACTGGAATTCAATAGTAGGAAAAAGAAGACAAGGAAAAATAGCAGGTGAATATGGACTGGGGGTACAGAATGAAAGAGAAAGCCGCCTGGTAGAATTTGGCACAGAGCATAACTTAATCACAGCTAACACTTGGTTTAAGAATCATGAAAGAAGGCTGTAAATGTGGAAGAGGCCTCCAGACACTGGAAGATTTCAGATAGATTACATAATGGTAAGACAGAGATTTAGGAACAAGGTTTTAAATCGTATGACATTTCCAGGGGCAGATGTGGACTCTGACCAAAATTTATTGGTTATGAACTGTAGACTGAAACTGAAGAAACCGTGAAAAGGTAGGAACTTAAGGAGATGGGACCTGGATAAACTGAAAGAACCAGAGGCTGTAGAGAGTTTGAGAGAGAGCACCAGGGAACGATTGACAAATACAGGGGAAAGAAATACAGCAGAAGGAGAATGGGTAGCTTTGAAAGATGAAATAGTGAACACAGCAGACTGTCAAGTAGGTAAAACACGAGGGTTCGTAGAAATCCTTGGGTAACAGAAGATATATTGAATTTAACTGATGAAACGAGAAAATATAAAAATGCAGTAAATGAAGCAGGCGAAAAGGAATACAAAAGTCTCAGAAACGAGATCGACAGGAAGTGCAAAATGGCTAAACAAGGATGGCTAGAGGACAAATGTAAGCATGTAGAGCCATATATCACTAGGGCTAAGATAGATACTGCCTATAGGAAAATTAAAGATACCTTTGGAGAAAAGAGAACCACCTGTGTGAATATCAAGAGTGCAGATGGAAAACCAGTCCTAAGAAAAGGGGTATATAGAGGGTCTACACAAAGGAGAGGTACTTGAGGACAAATTTATGGAAATAGAAGAGGACCTAGATGAAGATGAAATGGAAGATATGATACTGCGTGAAAAATTTGCCAGAGCACTGGAGGATGTAAGTCAAAATAGGCCCCGGGAGTAGACAACGTTCCATTAGAACTACTGATAGCCTTGGAAGAGCCAGCCCTGGCAAAATTCTACCATCTAGTGAGGAAAATGTAAGAGAGAGGTGAAAAACTCTCAGATTTCAAGAAGAATATAATAATTCCAATTCAAAAGAAAGAAGGTGTCGACAGGTGTGAAAATTACCACGAATTCTTTACAGACGAATGGAAAATCTGGTAGAAGCTGACCTCGGGGAAGAACAGTTTGGATTCCGTAGAAATTTTGGAACATGCGAGGCAATACTGACCATACGACTTATCTTAGATTGAGGAAACGCAAACCTCCGTTTATAGTACCTGTAGACTTAGAGAAAACTGTTGACAGTGTTGACTGGAATACTGTCTTTCAAATTCTGAAGGTGACAGGGGTAAAATACAGGGAGTGAAAGTCTGCTTACAATTTGTACAGAAACCAAATGGCAGTTATAAGAGTCGGGGGGACGAAAGAGAAACAGTGAGTGAAAAGGGAGTGAGGCAGGGTTGTAGCCTATCCCTGATGTTATTCAATTTGTATATTGAGTAAGCAGCGAAGGAACCAAAGAAAAATTTTTTATAAGAATTAAAATCCATGGAGAAGAAATAAAAGCTTTGAGGTTTGCCGGTGACGTTGTAACTCTGTCGGAGACATCAAAGGACATGGAAGAGCAGTTGAACGGAATGGACAGTGTCTTGAAAGGAGGATATAAGATGAGCATCAAGAAAAGCAAAACGAGGTTAATTGAATGTAGTCGAATAAAATGAGGTGATGCTGAGGGTATTAGAATAGGAAATGGGACACTTAAGGTAGTAGATGATTTTTGCAATTTGGGGAGCAAAATAACTGATGATGGTAGAAGTTAAGAGGATATAAAATGTCGACTGGCGATGGCAAGGAAAGCGTTTCAGAAGAAGAGAAATTTGTTAACATCAAGCACAGATTTAAGTGTCAGGAAGTCTTTTCTCAAAGTTTTTCTATGGAGTGTGCCGGTGTATGGAAGCAAAACATGGACAATAAATGGTTTAGACAAGAAGAGAATAGAATCTTTCGAAATGTGGTGCTACAGAAGAATGCTGAAGATTAGATGGGTAGGTCACCTAAGTAATGAGGAGTTGCTGAACAGAATTGTGGCGTAACCTGACTAAAAGAAGGGGTCGGTTGGTAGGACACGTTCTGAGGTATCAAGAGGTCACAAATTTAGTATTGGAGGGAAGTTTGGAGGGTAAAAGTCGTAGAGGGAGACCAAGAAATGAATACACTAAGCAAATTCAGAAGGATGTAGGTTGCAGTAGTTACTCGGAGATGAAGAAGCTTGTACAGTATAGAGTAGCATGGAGAGCTGCACGAAACCAGTCTCTGGACTGAAGATCGCAACAACAATAGAAAGGTGCTGGCTGCCAATAAATCCTTTAGGCTCATTTTACGTTGTACTTTATTAGTAGTGGAACTTTTGATGCCTTTTCGCAAGTTAACTGAAAATTTGTGTTCTTGAATAACGAACATCTTTATGGTCCGAAACAAGTGACTTTCAGTCTTTATGAAGATTATTCTTTCTTCTGGTGTTGATTCCATGAACTGAACTGTTAGCTCGACTTTGTCGTAAATATCATATGACAAATATCACAGAGGAAAAAATGTATTGAGGAATAGTAGTCAGAACTCTCACTTCCTTGAACAGGCCGCTGCAGGATGATCATAAGTGTTCACCACAAATAATTCATGTTACACGCTCCTGGAGCCGGCAAACTTTACTTTGGATTGATGCATTACTCAAAAGTGATCCCGTATGTCACTGTAGTGTGAAAAGTAGCGAAATATGCAATCCTTTATTTTTTTTAAAAAAAAAAGTCATCTATGTCTGCAATACAAATAAAGATTCATGCAGGTGCTTCAGCGGTTCTTTGGTAACCTCATTTAAGTTGACCCGACAGAGTACATCCCTGTCTTTTATGCTTCCTAATCGAGCATTTCATTCTTGGTCTTCCGTTCTCATTTTTCCCTAACTGTTTTTTACATATTGTACAGTACCCCTTTTTTCCCTATAGCTTCACCTATTTTCCTGAAAATTTTGAACATCTGCACCATCTTACAGAAATGAATGTTTTTTCTACATCGACAGATCTTGTTAACCTGCTTTCGTTCTTCTTGATTCCTGCTTCCCTTTTCAAGTGTTCCCTTATCGAGTGTTTTTAGCTTTTCTAAAGACAAACTGTCATCTAACAGATACTCAAGTTTCTTTTCCATTCTTCTGTATATTATTCCAGTCAGCAACTTGTATGCGAGAGATGTTAAGCTGACTGTGTGATGGTTCTCGCACTCACAACAGGCAAATCCTCTCTCGCAGAGACCTTCAGTGTACTCTTTCGACATATCTGCTCTCTCCCCTGCGTTTAACAGCTGTATTCCATTCGTCTGTAAAGAATTCGTGGTAATTTTCACACCTGTCGACACCTTCTTTCTTTTGAATTGGAATTATTATATTCTTCTTGAAATCTGAGAGTTTTTCACCTCTCTCTTACATTTTCCTCACTAGATGGTAGAATTTTGCCAGGGCTGGCTCTTCCAAGGCTATCAGTAGTTCTAATGGAACGTTGTCTACTCCCGGGGCCTATTTTGACTTACATCCTCCAGTGCTCTGGCAAATTTGCTTTTAATTTCACATAGAGCTGTTTCGACTTTCCTGTATACTGAATCACTCCTTCCGCCGGCCATTTATTTTCTAATTTCTTTGGATTTTTCCTGAAGCATTTAGCCTTGAGTTCCTTGTACTTATTATTTATTTCATTCCTAAATGATCTAACTTTTCCCAGATCTATTCGCAGTTATCTTTCTTGTAATAACATTTGTCAGTCCAAATTCTGTGACAGGCGTTTATCGCATTATTCATTTTTCTTTAGCTGAATTGCCCGCACCTCGTGGTCGTGCGGTAGCGTTCTCGCTTCCCACGCCCGGGTTCCCGGGTTCGATTCCCGGCGGGGTCAGGGATTTTCTCCGCCTCGTGATGGCTGGGTGTTGTGTGCTGTCCTTAGGCTAGTTAGGTTTAAGTAGTTCTAAGTTCTAGGGGACTGATGACCATAGATGTTAAGTCCCATAGTGCTCAGAGCCATTTGAACCTTTAACTGAGTTGTTTGTCTGTTGCGGTATTTATTACCGCAGTATCTACATCCCTGGAGAATTTCAAACGCACCGCTTGATTCCTCAGTATTGCAGTACCACATTTCTTTCCACACTGATTCTTCCGGACGATTTTCTTAAGCTTTTGTCTACTGTCCATCGTTACTACATTGTGATCTGAGTCCATATCCGCTCCTGAGGAGCGTTACAATCCAGTTTCGAAATCTGTTTTCGACTATGATGTAATTCATCTGAAATCTTCCTGTGTCCCCAGGTTTTTCCAAACATACCTTCTCCTCTTGTGATTTTTGAACAGTATCCGATGTTACTAGCCATAATTTATTGCAGAGCTCAATTAGTCTTTCTTCTCTCTCATTCGTACTCCCTAGCCCAAATAGTCCCGTAACTCTGTCTTCTATTCCTTCCTCTGCTCCAGTGTTCCAATCGACCATGATGATTATATTTTCATCTCCTTTTTAAGTACTGTATTATACGTTAATTATCCTCATATGATTTCACTATATCTTCATCCTCTGCGTGTGACGTCTGCAGGACTGCAATACACCCTTACCTCAACCAGTAAATTTTGTTCACCAATACTGTATAGTATACAGTAATCTGAACTTGAGCAGCAGATCTAAAGTTCAGGATAAGATGCGCAGGTTGATACTACAAAAGAGAATAATATTCTTCGAGAATAATTCGAGATGTGCTATCAGGTCCCAACCTAAACACAACCTCAGAATACGCGACCTTTCTGAAGGAACCACAAAAGGACACGGCATTCATCATACTAATTACGAATCCATGCAATGCTAAAAGATCCATACCCAACATCCATGAAGGAAATTCCCACGTATTCGAAGGAGCTATTTAAACACGCCTTCTTTTGAAGCGAATACTGTACCAGCACACAATGCCGGACCTTAAATTTTGCTCATCACGAAGCATGTAGGACTTCGGCAAGAAAAGACAGAAAATCTCAATCCTGAATATGAAAACATTAAAAAATAATTACACAAAATACAAAACAAACAAAAAATATAAACCACCAAAAACAAGAAAATAGAAGTGGGAGAAACTCTTTTCCGATAAATCCCCCTGCCCCTCCCCGACAATTTCAGAAAAATAACAGTGAATTAGCCGGCCACAAGATTATTGCACCGGGGAATGAAGGTGCTCCGATCGGCTCATCGTTGAGTTTCAATCGTGATATCTCACGATGACACGCTGAAACACTTAATGATATACGCACTGCTGTCTTGAAATCCTTCACAGTGCGGTGTGTTTCCTTAGTCTCCACTACATTTGTTTACTGAGCGTCATCGCGTGTTGCCGACAACGGCCATAACGCCTGTTTCCGACAACGGTCATACGAGAGTAAGTCCAATACTACCGTTGCGGAGTAGTACTTCTTTTCTGTTTTTTCCCAACTGTTCCAAAAATACAACGGAAAAACGTCGATTAGCTGGTACACTTCATTTCCAGTATATTCGTCGAAATGAGACAGTAAATAACTTAGCCGCTGTCCATCTCTTCCAATTACACAGTGAGGTGACAAAAGTAAGCGGTTCCTCCTAATATTGAGTCGGACCTCCTTTTGATTGGCTTAGTGCAGCAGCTCAATGTGGCATGAACTCAACAGCTCATTGGAAGTTTTGAATCTGTCTTGTGACTGGTTTGATGCGGCCCGCCACGAATTCCTCTCCTGTGCCAGTCTCTTCATCTCAGAGTAGCACTTGCAACCTACGTCCTCAATTATTTCCTGGATGTATTCCAGTCCCCGTCTTCCTCTACAGGTTTTGCCTCTACAGCCCCCTCTAGTACCACTGATGTCTTAACGGATGTCCCATCATTTTGTCCCTACTCCTTCTCAGTGTTTTCCACATAGTTCTTTCTTCTCCTATTCTGCGCAAAACATCCTCATTCTTTACTATATCAGTCCACCTAATTTTCTACATTCGTCTGTAGCACCACACCTCAAATGCTTCGATTCTCTTCTGTTCCGGTTTTCCCACAGTCCATGTTTCACTACCATACAACGCTGTGCTCCAAACGTACATTCTCAGAAATTTCTTCCTCAAATTAAGGCCTATGTTTGATACTAGTAGACTTCCCTTGGCCAGGAATGCCCATTTTCCCAGTGCTAGTTTGCTTTTGATGTCCTCCTTGCTCCGTCCGTCATTAGTTATTTTGCTGCCTTGTTGGCAGAATACCTTAACTTCATCTACTTCGTGACCATCAGTCCTAATATTAAGTTTCTCGACGTTCTCATTCCTGCTACTTCTAATTACTTTCGTCTTTCTTCGATTTACTCTCAATACATATTCTGTACTCATTAGACCGTTCACTCCATTCAGCAGAACTTGTAATTCTCCTTCACTTTCACACAGGATAGCAACGCCATCAGTGAATCGTATCATTGACATCCTTTCGCTTTGAATTTTAATCCCACTCCTGAACCTTTCTTTTATTTCCATCATCATTTCTTCTTCGATGTACAGATTGAACAGTAGGGACGCAAGACAACATCCCTGTCTTATACACTTTTTAATCCGAGCAATTCGTTCTTGTCGTCAACTGTTATTATTCCCTCTTGGCTCTTGTACATACTGTGTATTACTCGTCTCTCCCTGTAGCTTAGCCCTATTTTCCTCAGAATTTCGAATGCCTTGCACCATCCGTCACTGTCGAACGCTTTGTCCAGGTCGACATGTCCAATGAACGTGTCTTGATTTTTCTGTAGTCTTGCTTCCATTATTAACCGCAATGTTAGAACTGCCTCTCTCGTGCCTTCACCATTCCTAAAGCCAAACTGGTCGTCGTCCAACACATCACATCATCAATTTTCTTTTCCATTCCTCTGTATATTATTCTTGCACGTAACTTTGAAGCATGAGCTGTTAAGCTGATTATGCGATCATTCTCGCACTTGTCAGCTCCTACAATGTTCGGAATTGTGTGGATTAAATTTTTCCCAAAGTCAGACTCATACATTCTACACACCAACTTGAATAGTCCGTTTGTTGCCACTTCCCCCAATTATTCAAGAAATTCTGATGGAATATTACTGATCCCTGCTGCCTTATTTGATCTCAAGTCCTCCAAAGTTCTTTTAAATTCTGATTCTAATACTGGATCCCTACTCTTCTAAACAAACTCCTGTTTCTTCTTCTACCACATCAGACAAATCTTCTCCATTCTAGAGGCCTTCAATATACTTTTTCCTTCTATCTGCTCTCTCCTATGCATTGAACAGTGGAATTACCGTTGTATTCTTAATGTTAACACCCTTGCTTTTAATATCACCGAAGTTCTTTTGTCTTTCGTGTACGCTGAGTCAGTCCTTCCGACAAACTTTTCTTTTTCGATTTCTTCACATTTTCATGCAGCCATTGCGTCTTAGCTTCCCTGAACTTCCTATTTATTTCATTCCTCAGCGACTTGTGTTTCTGTGTTCCTGAATTCGCCTGAACATTTCTATACTTCCTTCTTTCATCGATCATCTGAAGTATTCCTTCTGTTACCCATGGTTTCTTCGCTGTTACCTTCTTTATACCTGCGTTTTCCTTTCCAACGTCTGTGATTGCCCCTTTTAGACACGTCCATTCCTCTTCAACTGTACTGCCTACTGAGCTCGTCTTTATTGCTGTGTCTATAGTCTTAGAGAACTTCAAGTGTATCTCGTCATTTCTTAGTTCTTCCGTATCCCAGTTCTTTGCGTATTGATTTTTCCTTATAATCTCTCAAACTTCAGCCTACTCTTCATCACTACCACATTGTGATCTGAGTCTGTATCTGCTCCTGGATACACCTTACAATCCAATATCTAGTTTCGGAATTTCTGTCTGACCATGATGTAATCGAACTGAAATCATGCCGTATGCCCGGCCTTTTCCAAGTATACTTCTTCCTCTTGTGATTCTTGAACAGAGTATTCGCTATTACTAGATGTAATTTATTACAGAACTCAATTAGTCGTTCTCCTCTCTCATTTCTTGTGACAAGTCCTTATTCTCCTGCAAGTTTTTCTTCTAGCCCTTCCCCTACAACTGCGCTCTAGTCGCCATGACTATAAGATTTTCATCCCCCTTTACGTACTGTATTACCCTTTCTATATTCTCAAATACTTTTTCTATCTCTTCATCTTCAGCTTTCGACGTCAGCATGTGTGCCAGAACTGTGGCCCAGTGACACGGCGTATTGTCATCCATAAAAAAATGGCTCTGGGCACTATGGGACTTAACTTCTGAGGTTATCAGTCCCCTAGAACTTAGAACTACTTAAACCTAACCAACCTAAGGACATCACAGACATCCATGCCCGAGGCAGGATTCGAACCTGCGACCGTAGCGGTCGCGCGGTTCCAGACTGTAGCGCCTAGAACCGCTCGGCCACTCCCCATTCATAAAAATTCCGTAGTTGTTTGGCAACATGGAGTCCATAAATGGCTGCAAATGGTCTCCAAGCAGCGATTTCCAGTCAATAACCGGTTCAGTTGGACCAGAGGACTCAGTCCACTCCATGTAAACACAGCACATTCCATTATGGAGCCACCACCAGTTTGCACATTGACTTGTTGACAACCGAGTCCATGACTTCGTGGGGTCTGCGCCACACTCGAACCCTACCATCGGCTCTTACCAGCCGAAATCTAGACTCATCTGACCAGGCCGCGGTTTTCCAGTCGTCTAGGGTCCAACCGATATGGTCACGAGCCCAGGAGCGCCGCTGCAGGCGATGTCGTGCTGTTAGCAAAGGCACTCGGGTCGGTCTTCTGCTGCCGTAATCCGTTAACACCAAATTCTGCCGCCCTGTCCGAGAGGATGCGTTCGTCACACGTTCCACATTGGTTTCTGCGATTATTTGTCGCAGTGCTGCTTGTCTGTTAGCACTAACAACTTCACGCAAATGCCGATGGTCTCGGTAGTTAAGTGGAGGCCGTCGGCCACTGTGTTGTACGTGGTTAGAGGTAATGCCTGAAATCTCATATTCTCGGCACGCTCTTGACTCTGTGGATCTCGGAATATTGAATTCCCGAACGATTTCCGAAACGGAATGTCCCATGTGTCTAGTTCCAAGTACCATTCCTCGTTCAAAGTATATTAAACCCGATCACATCGGAAACCTTTCAGCATAAATCACCTAAGTAAAAATGACAACTCTGTCAGTGGACTGCGCTTTTATACCTTGTGTACGCGATACTACCGCCACCTCTATATGTACTTATCGCTATCCCATCACTTTTCTCACCTCAGTGTACTTTTAACTGCGCGTCATGATTCCTATTCAGTGTTCGCACAGGTCTCAATTTCAACATTTTGAAACTATACACCGTGGTTTATGAGTCAATGATTGGAACCCATTCTGTCTAGACCAGTGGATCCCAATCTGAGGGTAATTACCCCCTGACGGGTAAAATGAAATTTTCTGAGAGCTAAAATCAAAAGCGTTCCACTGTGTTTCGGTTACGAAATTAAATTATTTTTAAATGATCATTACAGGGTGACTCTTATTAATGTTTAAAAACCCGCGAAGCGGCGATGATGACGCTAAGACAAGCAATTTAAGACACAAGGGACCGCAAATGTCTGGAAGTACCTCAGAAGTGGATGGCAAATGTTGAACATGTGACGTCACCAGATGACACGCAGCAACACGAGCAGCGGTTGAGACTACTGGTATGATGCACATGATCTTCCCAACCCAAGTCTTCACTATGGTGTTCCTCCGGCCCTATGGGCTAGACTTCAGCCTGTGGGGTTCGGGGTTCGAGTCTTGCATCTGACAGGCAGTGTATTTTTTCATTGCAAAAAAAAAAAAAATGTTTCAAATGGCTCTGAGCACTATGCGACTTAACTTCTGAGGTCATCAGACGCCTAGAACTTAGAGCTAATTAAACCTAACTAACCTAAGGACATCACACACATCCATGTCCGAGGCAGGATTCGAACCTGCGACCGGAGCGGTCGCTCGACTCCAGACTGTAGCGCCTAGAACCGCACGGCCACTCCGGCCGGCTTGTCATTGCATTACACAGTAAAATGTTTACATGGAGGTAAGATTTGTTATTCTGTTTACCGGTCTCGCGGTCATCGCTAGTTATTTGCAAAGTACAGTACAACAACAACCTACCGTACTGCGTCACAAGTAAATGACTATCAGCTTCCTAATTGCGTCGTTACCAGTAAATGGCCAATGTTTTCTTTGCAGTATAGTGTCTGTAAACAAAAACAAAAGGGACAAAAAGAAAGAAACACAAAATAAGAACAGCTCTTCCTTGGGTAGAGCGAGGACAATAATTTTGTAACTTGTACGTTTACAACACATCACAATTACAAAAGGTGTTCGATATTTGCACTACTTGGTTGAATGGAAGTATTGTATCACTCAAACATCCCTTCACGCAGTTACTCGAAAACACCTTCCATATTTTGGATTTCTGCAGTGACAATGGCTTATGGGCTATGTGGTCCATTTTACTCTAATGGGGTGCTGTAAACTAACTCCTTCATACGACACCTAGCGGGGCGATGTGTAGCACTGCCCCCAACGGGCGGGGTAGGATCGACATTCCCAACCACTGCACGTGCGGCGGGGTACGTCATCTGGTGGCGTCACATGTTCAGCATTTGTCATACACTTTTGGGGTATTTACCAAATTTGCTGCCTCACGTGTCTTTCACTAAATTACTTGTCTCAGCGTCACCTACGTCCCTTCGAGGCTGTTTGAACGTTAATAAAAATCACCCTGTGTAACTATTACATAAGACTTTAATAATGATTACAGAAGTTACCAGTAATTACATTTTTCCCAAATTCTAACATTAATGTGTGACACAACTTGCTGGAGATTACAGCTTGCGTAACGAATGTATGAGCAACATCTCCTTCACATAATCCACCAATTACACACAACTTTGTACCACAGATCTATGACAGTAAAATTGAGGCATATACGTCACGAGTGCTTGAATGTCCCACGAAAATGCATTCTCCGAGTTGTAGACAGTTCCCGCAGATGACCATATATTGTTTCATTATTCACTTCGCAAGCGAACTAATCGACAGCACTACACAACAGTTAAGTATGTAGTGGCTTCTAATGCCACAAACTGTGCGGCCCCTCCCGCCGGAGGTTCGAGTCCTCCCTCGGGCATGTGTGTGTGTGTCGTTAAGTAGCGTGTAAGTTTAGGGACCGATGACCACAGCAGTTTGGTCCCTTGGGAATTCACACACATTTGAACATTTTGGGTGGCTTCTACACTTCTGTAGGGCCTACACAGATATTACTGTTATTAGTTGCAGCGGTCAGACACAAAGCATTAGCTACCAGAAGTCATCCAACTTCTGTCAGTTCAGAAGTAAGGAGTCCAGGAACCAAGTGATTTACTAACAATAAGTAAAGTGCACATATTTTAACTTGTTTGATTTTAGAAGGCGGTGCAGGGTACGGGTGAAACAAGAGTCTCTATTCAAAGATGCGCTACAGAGGAAGCATATTTTGTAACATGCGTCTACCTCAATGTGGATAGTCAGCTTTCTTTTCTAAGAAGGAATCGTATTTAGCACTCACGACGCAACAAAAGCTGCTTAAGCATTCTACGAGGTGTGTTTTTGAAGTAAAGTCCGTTTGAACATAAGTACAGAACGAAAGGTCATTTCAAAAAGGTAAATTTATTTTCAGAAAGTACATACTTCACTCTATTTTTCGACATAGCTGCCAAGTTTGTTCAAACACGTATCATACCTCTCAACCAATTTTAAAATATCCTCTTCATAAAAATTTGCCGCCTGCTCCGATAACCAAGAGTTCACTGCCGTTTTCACGTCGTCGTCATCATTGTGACGATGGCCACTGAGGTGTTGTTTGAGGTGGAGGAACGGATGGTAATCGCTCGGCGCAAGACCAGGACTGTAGAGTGGGTAGTCTAAAACTTCCCAGCCAAAACTGTCCAATAAATCGCGGGTCAGCCCTGCAATGTGAGGTCTTGCATTGTCATGGAGAAGGACAATTCCCTTTGTCAGCATGCCGCATCTTTTGTTTTGAATCACTTTGCGTAGCTTTCTCAGGGTTTGGCAGTATGCTTCTGCATCGATAATGGGTCCACGTTGCATGAAGTCAAATGTTCAAATGTGTTTGAAATCTTATGGGACTTAACTGCTAAGGTCATCAGTCCCTAAGCGTACATACTACTTAACCTAAATTATCCTAAGGACAAACACACACATCCATGCCCGAGGGAGGACTCGAACCTCCGCCGGTATCAGCAGCACAGTCCATGACTGCAGCGCCCTAGAGCGCTCGGCTAATCTCGCGCGGCTGCATGAAGTCGACCAGCAAAACACCATGCCTATCCAAAAACACCGACGCCATGATTTTGCGCTGAGACAGAGTCTGTTTGGCCTTCACCTTTACAGGCGAGTATGAGTGTCTCCATTCCATGCTCTGTTGCTTCGATTCGGGCGTGATATGCGAAACCCATGTTTCATCTCCAGTTACGATCTGACTCAAGAAGTCGTCACCTTTTTCGTGAAAACTTGTCAAAAACTTCATCGCACACTCAAATCTTTGGTTTTTCTGGTCCTCTGTTAGGAGTTTTGAGACCCAACGGGAGTACAGTTTCCTAAACTTTAGGTGTTCAGAAACAATGTTGTAAAGCAATGATCTCGACACGTCAGGAAATTCGTTTGAGAGACCTGTTATTGTGAAGCGCCTGTTCTCACGAATCCTCGCTTCAACTGAAGCCAACAAATCGTCTGTAATCAAAGAAGGGCGACCGGAGCGGTCCTCATCATGGACGTTGTCACGGCCATCTTTCAATTCTCGTACCAACATACGCACTTTGCTTTCACTCATGGCAGTATCACCTTACACTTCGCAAATCTGTCGATGAATTTCTGCAGCAGACAGGTCCTTGCTGACATAAACCGTATTACTGAGCGAATTTCACACTTAGCGGGCGAGTTGATAGTCTTAAACATTTTGAAAGCACAGAACAGAATCGTATAGGTTAGCTACATAGCTGAAACTGAGCAGTTTTTCCCGAGGGACGCGGGTACACGACGCACGCGCTCGTTGCGGTACGTGCGCGAACTACTAGTGTCTACAAGGAAACGGACCTTACTTAAAAACACGCCTCGTATACAGGATGAGTCGCGGAAGACGTAACACCCCCATTATTCCGTTGGCGATTGCACGAATCGACAAGCGGTGTTCGGCGAATCATAGCCGACTATGCGGCACATACTTCGGTACATGCACTGTGGTGTCACCGCCAGACACCACACTTGCTAGGTGGTAGCTTTAAATCGGCCGCGGTCCATTAGTACATGTCGGACCCGCGTGTCGCCACTGTCAGTGATCGCAGACCGAGCGCCACCACACGGCAGGTCTCGACAGACTTACTAGCACTCGCCCCAGTTGTACGGACGACGTAGCTAGCGATGCACACTGACGAAGCCTCGCTCATTTGCAGAGCCGATAGTTAGAATAGCCTTCAGCTAAGTCAATGGCTACGACCTAGCAAGGCGCCATTAGCATTACATAGCTTGTATCTAAAGAGTCTCGCTTGTATCGTCAAGAGCGATGTACCACAAGGATGGATTAAAGTTAAGTATTCCGGGAGCTACGTACTTTTCTTTATAGCATTCATTACGTATCCTGTTTCAGACCTATCTACTAGCCTGCGTGAGTTAACGCGTGCCTTTCGGCTACTTCCGAGTGGCGTGGCTGTCTTACTACGCCACAACAGTTGGCGACGAGACAATAGAATTTGTATTAATTTGCTTGTGTCATGGCTTCGCCACAATCTCCAGATGTACTGTCCGAATTTTATCGCTTGCAGATTCAGCAGACGCAGGCGTTATTGGATGCCCTTGGACAGCTCGTTCAGGGTCAACGTGCAATGCAAAACGATGCGGCAGCCGCCGCTTCACCGCTACCGCAGCAACAACATGCTGTTGCACCCCCGTTCCGGCCATTTGACCCAGCTATGGAATCCTGGACGGAGTGGTCACGCCAATTCTGATTCCATCTCGCCGCCTACAGAATTCAAGGTAACGAGTGGCAGCCTTTTTTATTGGCCTGTGTAGGTGTGTCCACCTACCGTGTGATAGTGAAATTGTTTCCCCGACGCGACGTAGCGACTCTGTCCTACGAAGAAATTTTGTCGGTGTTAGATGCCTATTTCAAAGAAACAGTAAATGTCGTTGCAAAACGGTATACGTTCTTTCGTACAAAACGTACGGCTGGTCAGACTAATAGGGAGTGGGTTGCAACATTGCAAGGCCTTACTAGGGATTGTGCTTTTGAGTGTGAATGTGGACTCCCTTATTCAGATACAATGATACGTGATGCAATTGCACAGAACGTTTCTGATGTTCGTATACGGGAACAGATTTTGAAACTAGTTAATCCCTCCCTTCAACAAGTGCTAGACATAATGGATAGGCAAGACACACTTGACTTTGCTCAGGAGTCATTTGAAACTTCGCCAGCAGTGTGTCACATTAACCGACCCGCCGGGCGCGCTGCACGGAACGATAAACAGCCCTCGCGCCCGTCCGTGCAGCTGCGGCCTTGCTCTCAAACACGTGTGCCGCGTAAGCATGCCAATGCAGTGAAATCATGCCCGCGGTGTGCAACTAGACATTCGCGTGACAATTGCCCGTCACGCCAAGCTATTTGCTTTTACTGCAATAAGAAAGGACATGTTCAAAGTGTTTGCCAGAAAAAGCTCCGATCAGACAATCACAACCATTCCAGGCCCTCTGCTTCGCGCCGGAATCGAACCAAGAATACTCAGGCTCGTGAACCTTCGCCAATGGACGTTCATGTAGTTAGTTCCACTCTGTCCAGTACCACTTTCTCTAACAGTGACTGTGTTCGTCCCATAAAAAGTGTGCGTCGCCGTCGACGGAAATCTCGTCCGGTCGCAAGTGCTTCTGTACCAGTATCAGTTCAAATTGCACGAGAAAGTCGCTCTTGTCGTCAGCAGGACAATAAACTTCTTGTAGACTTGGACTTTGAAGGCAAAGTGATACCATTCCAGCTCGATACCGGAGCTGCAGTTTCATTGATCAATCACGACACGTACAAACAACTGGGCACACCTCCGTTGCGTGCCGCAAATGTTAAGTTACATAGTTATTCAGGACAGAATATCCCTGTGTTAGGACAGTGCAGCCTTCTTGTAACATACAAGGGACAAACAAAACTTGTGTCTTTTTACGTTCTTCGTTCTTCTTCTGCTGTAAACTTGTTTGGTTTAGATTTATTTCAGTTGTTTAACTTGTCTATGGTCAATCAGGTCCTATCAGTGAATCAGACTGTGCCTTCCGCCAGTGTTTCTCGTCTATGTGAAGAATTTTCAGACATTTTTGCACCGGGCCTTGGTTACGCTAAGAACTATGAAGCACATTTGGAACTGAAAGTAAACGCGCAACCGAAATTTTTAAGAGCACGCAATGTTCCCCACGCATTGCGTGATGAGGTCGCACGAACATTGCACGATTTAGAATCACAAGGTGTAATTGAACGTGTGCAGGCTTCTCTCTGGGCCTCACCATTAGTAATTTTGCCAAAACCTTCCGGAAAACTGAGACTTTGTGTGGACTTCAAGGCAACAGTGAATCCACAACTAGTGATTGCAACTTTTCCTTTACCCCGCCCGGAAGATCTTTTTGATAAACTGTGCCCGGGTAAATACTTTTCGAAGTTGGACCTAGCAGATGCGTACTTGCAAATACCAGTGGACGAAGAATCCCAGCGCGTCTTGGTGGTTAACACGCATCTGGGATTGTATCGCTTCAAAAGACTGCCATTCGGGTGCACATCCGCCCCTGCATTGTTTCAGCAATATTTACAAACTGTTTGTGCGTCGGTCCCTACTGCTGCGAACTATCTGGACGATATTGTGATCTCCGGAAAGACAGCAGACGATCATTTAGCAAATCTCCGAACATTATTTTAGGTATTGCGACAAAATGGTCTTCGCTTTCGGAAGGACAAATGTGTGTTTTTTGCTCGTGACTTACCATATTTGGGACATGTAATCAATGCCCAAGGTATCCATCCCAGTCCAGAGTACCTCCGTGCCATACAAGACTTGCCTTCGCCGCAGAATCTGAAGCAGCTACAGAGTGTGCTGGGTAAAATAAATTACTATCATCGCTTTCTGCGCAATGCCTCTTCCATTTCAGCTCCGCTTCATCGTTTACGCCGTAAAGGTGTTCCGTTCGTCTGGACGACGGAATGCGAACGCGCCTTTCGCCAATTGAAATCGGCGTTGCTTTCCAATACTTGCCTTACGCCATTCGATCCCCTGAAACTCCTTTTGTTGATGGTAGATGCATCGGATTTCGGGATCGGTGCTGTGCTTGCGCACAAAGATGGCTCGCATGATCGCCCTATTGCCTTTGCGTCAAAATTGCTCTCATCTGCGCAAAGAAATTATTCACAGATAGAGAAAAAAGCTTTGGCTCTCGTATTTGGTGTTACTAAGTTCCATGATTTCTTGTATGGTCGTCACTTTGCCATCATCACAGACCACAAACCTTTGACATCGCTTTTTCATCCGAACAAGCCTGTACCTCCACGTACAGCGCAGAAATTCATTTGCTGGTCAATTTTCCTCTCGCAGTACCGCTACGATATCTTGTATCGGTCCACTGCTACGCACGGCGACGCTGATGCGTTGTGCCGTTTGCCTGTTGCTGAGGATAGAGCATTCGATTCTTCCGAACTTGCTTGCATGTTCATTGATTCGGAAACCGATGACGTGGTCGAATCGTTTCCGATTGATTTTCGTCGTGTGGCTACCGCCACAGCTGCTGACCCTATCCTTGCTACCGTTTTGCGTTTTGTTCCTACGCAATGGCCTTTGTCAAAGTCACGGATCGAGGATCCGTTGGTTCGCCGATTTTTTGCTCACAGGGAGAGACTTTTTGTACGACGTGGTGTTTTGTTGTTGCGTACTGATAATGATCAGTCCAGAGTCGTGGTCCCACGTTCGTTACAGTCCCTCTGTCTTACGGCTTCTTCACCAAGGACATTGGGGTATAGTGCGAATGAAACAACTTGCTCGTCAGCACTGTACTTGGTTCGGTATCGATGCCGCGATTACGAATATGTGCTCTTCTTGCATGGCGTGTGCCGAACAACAATCCGCATCGCCGCGAAAATTCTTTGCATGGCCGACAGCCACTTCCCCTTGACAACGCTTGCACATCGATTTTGCTGGTCCGTTCTGGAATGCTCGATGTTTGGTTGTGGTCGATTCTTTCAGTAATTTTCCTTTTGTTGTCCGGATGTCTTCCACGACGTCATCTGCCACCATCCAAGCGTTATCCGCTGTATTTTGCATTGAAGGTCTTCCACAGACTATTGTTTCCGACACTGGCCCACAATTCATGTCCGCAGAATTTCAGTCATTCTGCACGGCCAATGGTATTTAACATCTGACATCCGCGCCGTTTTCGCCTCAGTCAAACGGTGCCGCTGAACG
This sequence comes from Schistocerca nitens, assembly GCF_023898315.1. Taxonomy (NCBI): domain Eukaryota; kingdom Metazoa; phylum Arthropoda; class Insecta; order Orthoptera; family Acrididae; genus Schistocerca; species Schistocerca nitens. The sequence goes on along the minus strand of NC_064618.1, from coordinate 346,912,416 downwards.
ATTGGTCCGGACTTTCAAGTCACAGATGTTGAAGTTGAAAGAGTCGCACTCTCGGGAGGACGCGTTGTTGCTCTTTTTGTCTTCGTATCGCTCTCAGCCCCGAGATGGTCGCTCGCCGGCTGAGTTGTTGCACGGTCGTCCTCATCGCACCTTGATGTCTTTGCTGCATCCGCCGCATCAGGTTCTTGTGCAGCGGCAGACACCTGCTTTTGCTCCAGGCAACGTTGTCTATTATCGCAACTATCGCGGTTCACAGCGTTGGCTCGCGGGGCGCATTCTTCGCTGCCTCGGCCGCGCTATGTATTTGGTTTTGGGGGCCTCTGGTGAGGTGCGTCGGCATCTCACTCAGCTGCGCCTCTATCGTCGCTCGGGTTCTGCCGCTCCCCGTCTGCTTTCAGCGACGGTGCCGTCCGGTCAGCGCCCTGGGGACCCGTCTACTGGCTCGCCTCATCCCCAGGTGTTACCGACGCTGCCTTCCATTTTGCCCCATGGCGACGCGCCGCCGCCGCCGCCGTCGCCTGTTCTCCCGCCGGCACCGCCCGCAGTGGACGCTTCGCTGCAGCCGCCAAGCGCCTCCCTGGGTCAAGCACAGCCGATCGCTTCCCGTGACCAGCAGTCCTCCGCCATGGAACTCTTGCCCGCTCAGGACCACATGGCGTCTTCGCGCGTCGGGTACCCCGACGCGATGGAGGTCGACCCTTCGGCCCCTCCTGTATCTCTACGGGCGCATACACCGCATGTTGACGTGCACCCTGGACTAGGTTTTCAGGCGTTTCCTAGCTCCCCTCGGACCGAATGGCAGGGTGCGGGTGGCACAGCCTCGCCTGTTGTTCGGCTCCCCACCTCATCGCATACGTCAACATGGGGTCCTCCCCACGGCGGGCGGAAGCCTTATAACACGACCGTTCGCCGATTTGCGGGGGAGGAATGTGGTGTCACCGCCAGACACCACACTTGCTAGGTGGTAGCTTTAAATCGGCCGCGGTCCATTAGTACATGTCGGACCCGCGTGTCGCCACTGTCAGTGATCGCAGACCGAGCGCCACCACACGGCAGGTCTCGACAGACTTACTAGCACTCGCCCCAGTTGTACGGACGACGTAGCTAGCGATGCACACTGACGAAGCCTCGCTCATTTGCAGAGCCGATAGTTAGAATAGCCTTCAGCTAAGTCAATGGCTACGACCTAGCAAGGCGCCATTAGCATTACATAGCTTGTATCTGAAGAGTCTCACTTGTATCGTCAAGAGCGATGTACCACAAGGATGGATTAAAGTTAAGTATTCCAGGAGCTACGTACTTTTCTTTATAGCATTCATTACGTATCCTGTTTCAGACCTATCTACTAGCCTGCGTGAGTTAACGCGTGCCTTTCGGCTACTTCCAAGTGGCGTGGCTGTCTTACTACGCTACAACATGCACAATAATCACAACGTTTATATTGACCGAGATAATGAAGCAAGTACATGTTTTTTAAATGGGGCGCTATACTTTTTTTACCATCATTCGGACGCTCTGGAAAAGACGCGTATAGTGATGTAACGCATGTTGCTATTGTGATTCAAACTTCGCTTACAACACGCTGTGAAATACTGTACGATTGAAGGTCGAGGCGGTCGGAAGCGGCTGCAGACTGTAAAGACGCCTCGCGGGACCCGCAGGCCGAGTTGCCGTGCTCTATGCAGCATGCACGGCCTACGCTACGTAGGTAAATCCTCATCCGCCCTCTTTTAAGCAAAGTTTGAATCACAGTAGCAACATGCGTTACATCACTATACGCGTCTTTTCCAGAGCGTTCGAATGATGGTAAAAATAGTATAGCGTCCCATTTAAAAAACATGTACTTGCCTCATTATCTCGGTCAATATAAACGTTGTGATTATTGCTCATGTACTAACATATGTGCCCCATAGTCCGCTACGATTCGCCGAAAACCGCATGCCGATATGTGCAATCGCCCCCAGAATAAAGGGGTGTTCCGTCTTACGCGACTCAACCTGTATATAAAAAAAAGGCTGTTAGAAATAAGCAGTACCGACTGTCTCATTGACTGATTAGATGGCTGTTTAATAAAACACCTACAAATATAAATAAAATGCACGCATGTATGCATGGCAGAAAGAACACTGCTACGCACTTCTGAACACGGACACTGCAACACTCTTTATCCACCGACACTGGGCATGCGAATTTCCGTTAAAACGTCTCCACTGTACAGGAATGTACTTAATGGATGAGCGAGTGCAAGCTGTACACACATGGTTAACGACATACTGAAAGTCTGCGTCTGGCCGTGGGGCGTACTCGGATAGCGTAATACTAAGGCGGGAAATCCGGGTTTGAGTCTCAATCCGGCACAAATTTTCATTGTCGTAATTCCATTATACAGCTGATAGTTGTCATATTCGCAACTACGAATGCATTTCATAAAGGTGAATAATGTCGTCTGTTTCATCCAAGCTGTGTTAATTAGCACTCTCAGGTGAAATACAGGGTGCGTCAAAAAATGTATACACACTTTGAACTGTCACAGACAATTTATTTCCCGTTCTACAAAGTTAAATATTTGTGAGAAAGTAATGTTATATTTCTTCAACAGGTGGTAGCAGTGGCAAGGAAGTAACTGCAACATGGCGGACGTACGTTTGAGCTTTGAAGCGCGGAAGCAGATAATTAAGTGGTACTGGAAGTTTGAGAATGTACGGTTCGAAGACAGTGGAGAAGTGAGTACAGAACCACCTTCAAGGTTAACAATTACACGTCTCCGAGACAAATTCTAAATTCATGGAACAGTGTGTGATGTGCATAAAGGTCGATCAGGGTGACCTCGTACAGCTACAAGTAATGATTCCATAACTGCGATCTTGGAACTGTTTCAGCGTTCGCCTCAAAAAACGTACCTAACAGTGCTTGTTGACTCCATATTCCCTGCCATTCGTGCATTATAAGGTAATGATGAGTTTTATTTCCAACAAGATGGCGCCCCGCCGCACTATCATAGGGACGTTCTAGCATACCTGGATCACAATGTGCCAGGTCAGTGGATAGGACGCAGGGGACCAATCGAGTTTCCTGCACGCTCTCCAGACCTCACGCCGCTGGATTTATTCTTATGGGGCACAGTAAAAGATGAGGTGTACAAACGTAAACCACGTAACCTGGACACACTTTGGAATTAGATTCAGGCGGTGTGCGCAGAAATCTCATTGGACACTTATAGTCCGTGAGACGAGTGATTGGTACTACAGTTCCGGCGGGCAGACGGCGCTGTTGCCGAACGTGGCTCACAGCACGTGGCGCCCTGTCTGCTACACGCATTCTCTAGCAGCAGAAATAAAAGCGAGACAAAATACAAGTCGTATTGGTACGCGTGAATTTATTTAAAGTTGATGCTTGAAATATATTAACTCGAAAACTAATAAGAGCTATTTAGTACAAGTATCTAAGATGCTGAAACATAATAAAGTTATTTGTTAAACTTCACAACTGAAATGAAAACTATTTTCGCAAGTTGTTGAACATTAGCAGTTTTGGTTTCCATTGTTAAGTATTAGCATTATTAATTTGTTCCACTACAAGCTACAGAATAATTGGTCAGTGTATTAAGAGTTATAATCTGAAGAAAGTACTCACAATATGATGATCTGGTTGTAGATCGATAGCAAACTCCCTCCTTACATTCCTGAATACGTTGTAGTTACTGTAATGGAAAAACACCACTCACATCACTGTCAGAATCTGATTTGACATTGTCTTCCTCAGCACTACTCGAACTATCACTGCTCTCTCCCATATGTATAATTAAATTTTCGATGCATTCTTCCACAACCCCTTCGGTTTTGGCCGCCTCTCTGATGGCACTTGCAGTGCTGTTTACAATTTTAGCCCACGTCTCGCTTGTCACTTTATTGATAGCTGCTGGAAGGAGAGTTTCCACTTCAGAGATCGTGAATTTTTTATTGTTTGCAACAATGTAATTTTTTATCTGCGCCCACACTCCTTCAATTGCATTGAAGTGACAGTGGTATGGAGGAAGCCGAACGATTTCATGCCAGTGCCTTTTAGCAATCTCGTCAATAACATATGTTGGAAATTGGGGTTTCTTTTGTGCCACAATTTCGAGCAGTTCCGCCTTCCTTAAATCTTCTCTGAAATCTACTTTTCGCCGTTTCAACCACTGAATGATATCGTCTTTTTTTGTTGCCAAGGTTGGTGCCTTATCGTGAACAACGGAATGATAAGGCGCATTGTCCATAACAATCACTGATGGACTTGTCAGATTCGTCATAAGCGATGTCTCGAACCATTCTTGAAATACTACACTGTTCATTTCTTCATGGTAATCTCCCGTCTTTTTTGACCGAAACATTTTCAAGCAGTTTGGCACAAAACCTTTCGATGTTCCTGCATGTAAAACAATAATACGCCCTCCTTTGCCAACAGGCACTGCCATTGTCCCCTCGGGCGTTCCATCATTCCAGCCTCTACGTAAAGAATGGCTGGCATTGACCCAAGTTTCATCTAACCACACTATACTTTCGAATTCCACACCCATGATCCTGCGCAGAAATCTGCACCGCCATGCAACTACATCTGTCCTTTCCATTAATATTTTGAGTCAGTTAAACAGTGAATAGCTGAAGCCTATGCCTTTCAACACTGTACGCAATGAAAATTTGCTCCCTTTAAAAAGATCGTCTTTCTGAAGCGACACCAGTAATTTAGATAGAGTGGGATGTTCCCTTCTCTTATAATAGCTGTATATATGACGACGAATAGCGTCTTTCTGAAAATCGTCCAAAGCTGTCACCTGCTTATTTCTCGGTCGCTTCTTTCCTGGTGTGTGCAGCTTTGTTGTGCCACTCTCGTCACAATCTACACTATACTGTTCTTTCCCTATCTTTACAACAGTGTTCTTACTTATTTTCAATGCTGCTGCAGTTCTCTTCACAACCTGAACAACAGGAATTAAGGGCCCACCTTTGTCCTTTTCTTTCTCAAAGTAATCGCTCACAGAGCACACGAATTCATGGGCCTGGGTGTGTAGCACACTTTTCTTCCTCCGTTTCACTTCTTGTGTTGGGCTGGTACTACCCGCCGCACTAGACATTGTTTACAACGAAACATAAACAAAGAAACACTAAAAATAACAAAAACGAAATAAACTGCGAATTCAACTTCAGAAAAACGACGAACGACCGCACTGCCTGCACGCGAGACACTGGTAAGTTTCATAAGCGCGCGTGACCGGGTTTCAGAGCGGCAACGTGGCCCTTGCTACCCGCTCAAAGTCAGGCCGTCATTGGCTGCCTGCCTGCGGTCGCTAGGCAACGGAAAGACGCTACCGAGCTGTCAATACCAAAGACTCGTCTCCCAGACTATAGGTACGATGTACGGAATCAGTGGTGACTCGTACTCAGAAATGTATTGATGCTGAAGGCAACCAGTTTGAACATTAATCACATTTGCAAAGTACATTGATTTTTCCAATTGGACTTTAAGCTTTCCATTTCCAGAAATTAAACATTGTAGAACGGGAAATAAATTTTCTATGACGCTTCAGAGTGTGTATACATTTTTTTGACGCACCCTGTATATTTTTTTCTTAATTTTAAGAATAAAAGTGTTCAAAGTGAGTTCTTTTTCGATCTAAAGCTTAGTCTGGCACTTATGCTGACGATAGTGGGGGTTGGGGGGTGGGGTGGAAAGGGGACGTACGGTAGCTAACTTCTGATTACACCCATGGGTAACGGTTTCACAAACATTGAACAACCACTGATGTTGACACTCTTAACGCACACAACCATCTAAAGTAATAGTGGTCCTTTGTGCAATATATTTATCATAAACATATACATAGTTATATCTGCAGTTTTCCAACAAAACAAACATGATATCACAAACGTCAGTGGACCCTGCTAACTGATGCGGTTAGAAACCCGAGAAAACTGTGTGCAACGACGTATCACGTACACCATCTGCACACGTTTAATACTCGCTTTGGCAGGGAAAGTGTTTTGCGGCACGTCTAGGGTAAAAATGGGTGAATAGTGCCTGGAAAAGACGTAATGTGATGAACACCAATACAAATATAGCCAGGGTAACGTAAAGCAGGCGAATTAAATTCGATGATGCTGAGGGATCTGGTCGAGAAAATGCGACAGTAAAAATAAAAGATGAATTTTGCTATTTGGGCTGCAAAGTAATTGATGATGGCCGAAGTAGTGAGGAGATAAAATGCAGTCTGGCAATAGGGAGAGAAATCATACCTGGGAAAAAGAAATTATTAACACTGAATATAAATCCAAGTGTTATGAAAGCTTTTCTGAAGGTATTTTTCTGGAGTGTAGTCTTGTAAACAAGTGAAACGTCGACGATAAACAGTTCAGACCGAGGGTGTGATGCTGAGATGGATAAATAGAATAATTTATGAGAAGGTGCTGAAGCAACTTGGGGGAAAAAAGATGTTTATGCCACAACTTTACTAAAAGAAGAGATCGATTCATAGGACACATTCCGAGAGATCAAGGAATCGTCGGTTTGCTAACAGAGTTTGCGGAAGATAAAAACTGTGCGGTTTGCAGCAGTTGTGCAAAGAGGAAGACTCTCGTACAAGAAAAACTAGGCTGGAGAGCTGCATCAAATCAATCTTCGGATTGAAGATAACGACGTGTTAATTTTGCTGCCATAAACCAGCGTTTAACTTAAATTCGGTGGTATTCTCTATTAGTTTCGATCGAATATACCAACGCACTTAGACGGTAACAAAACTAAAATCATCAAACAACTTAACCGTATCTGATGATAAGACTTCAGGCGCACCAGTGTGACATCACATACGCTCGGCTATCTCACCGCTACGTAATTTGGCCCCCTTTTAATGTATAGTAAGTACAATAATTCATTCCTTTCATTTCTGTAAATTAAATTTTTCTTTAAATTGCCAGAATAAACTACTTATCAATTACGAACGAGATAACATTCAAAAAAGGCGAACTATACTCGATTTTCCCGCAAAAATGAGACATAAGAGTTTAAACGCCCACTTGTTTGTTAAGACGAAATATGGGCGGCGATGACACGTGTATTGTCAAATAAAAGTGATGATCGGTTGTTTAATTGTTGTGTAATGCAGGACTTCGGCGTGTGGACGTGTAGTGTTGTGGCCTCTACATGTATGAAGTTTATGGAGGAATGATTTCTCTTTGTCTTGTATCTGGAAATAAGGTTTCTGAAACGGCTAAGTCTGTAACGGTTCATATGAACAAACAAGACAATGACTGTTCGGTTTAAACGTCAGAAAAGAACATTGTCATTTATATAAAAATCTTTCCACTGCACTTTTAGAGAGACTAATCCTATCATAGATAACAGCGTATATAGCGGACGACTGGTACAGAGCCCAAGGAACAACTGAGATTATCAGCTTTTATAAGAAACCAACATAAAGATCGTTGGTAGCAATAAAATACCGGTTGTCGCAGATTACTGACATTCACAAGGTATAAAATATGACACATAGACAAATACTTTTTATCTTGAATTACATGTCTACATACATATTTACCGTTACTTTGTTACAGGGTCCAATTACGTAACAAAAGCGCAATCGGACACCCAGTTGCAAACAGTACGTAGTAACAAGCACAAGTGAACGACATTGCAGCATTACGGCGTCGAATAGCTGACGTCATAACATCCATTCCTCACGAAATGTAGATCAACATATGTGTAGAATTGGAATATCGCCTGGATATCATTCGGGCAACGAAAGCAGCACACGTCGAAATTTATTGTGTTTATGACGTCAAAAGTTGAATATTTTACCAGCACTTCAGGATAAAAGATGTATGTCATTGTGTCATATTTTTCGCCTTACATATGTTTGTAGTCAGGGAAAGACTTTGGGTCATCCTGCTTTAATTCCACAATCATTTCAGTGTTCTATACATCACTCGATGGCATATGAAGAAAAGAATATGATTCAAGATTCTTTGTCAATCGCGAATTAATTTATTCTTAGGTAATCAAAATGTGTACGCGCTCTAGGATAGGCAACGCAGAGAAACACTTCACGAGACAACCAGCCAAGATGCTGTTGGTTTTCAGGTCACGAACATTCACCTTCACAGTCGAGGTCAATTTGATTATTCGCAGTCTGCATCTCTGACGCGTTTGGTCACTTAATTTGTCGCTTTGGGCGCTAAGCCGAGAGGGGCGCCTGGGGCACGAGTGTGCAAGATTTGTCTACAGCGTGTATCGCAAATAGTAGTGACAACCAAAATGGGTGAAAATGTACGAGGGAAGAGGGCGCCAAATGAAAAGCAGTTTGCAAAATGAAATGTCATCGAACCGGCACTGGATGGCAGTGCCGGGCATATGGTGTACCTTTAGGAGACGCTTGATGCTAAACGAAAGGGACCATCCAAGGGTTAAAGCGGCAAGAGGCAAGTATATTTTATAAATTCACAAAACACTGTTAATTCAGCGACATAGAAGTCAGTTATTCTAGATACTAGATGGTATCAGATAGATTATATAATGGCCAGACAGAGATTTAGGAACCAGGTTTTAAATTGTAAGACATTCCCAGGGGCAGATGTGGACTCTGACCACAATCTATTGGTTATGAACTGTAGATTAAAACTGAAGAAACTGCAAAAAGGTGGGAAATTAAGGAGATGGGACCTGGATAAACTGACTAAACCAGAGGTTATACAGAGTTTCAGGGAGAGCATAACGGAACAATTGACAGGAATGGGGGAAAGAAATACAGTAGAAGAAGAATGGGTAGTAGCTTCGAGGGATGAAGTAGTGAAGGCAGCAGAGGATCAACTAGGTAAAAAGACGAGGGCTAGTAGAAATCTTGGGTAACAGAAGAAATATTGAATTTAATTGATGAAAGGAGAAAATATAAAAACGCAGTAAATGAAGCAGGCAAAAGGGAATAGAAACGTCTCAAAAATGAGATCGACAGGAAGTGCAAAATGGCTAAGCAGGGATGGTTAGAGGGCAAATGTAAGGATGTAGAGACTTATCTCACTAGGGGTAAGATAGATACTGCCTACAGGAAAAGTAAAGAGACCTTTGAAGAAAAGAGAGCCACTTATATGAATATCAAGAGCTCAGATGGAAACCCAGTTCTAAGCAAAGAAGGGAAAGCAGAAAGGTGGAAGGAGTATATAGAGGGTCTATACAAGGGCGATGTACTTGAGGACAATATTATGGAAATGGAAGAGGATGTAGATGAAGATGAAATGGGAGATACGATACTGCGTGAAGTGTTTGACAGAGCACTGAAAGACCAGAGTCGAAACAAGGCCCCTGGAGTAGACAATATTCCATTGGAACTACTGACGGCCTTGGGAGAGCCAGTCCTGACAAAACTCTACCATCTGGTGAACAAGATGTATGAGACAGGCGAAATACCCTCAGACTTCAAGAAGAATATAATAATTCCAATCCCAAAGAAAGCAGGTGTTAACAGATGTGAAAATTACCGAACTATCAGTTTAATAAGTCACAGCTGCAAAATACTAACACGAATTCTTTACAGACGAATGGAAAAATTGATAGAAGCCGACCTCGGGGAAGATCAGTTTGGATTCCGCAGAAATGTTGGAACACGTGAGGCAATACTGACCCTACGACGTATCTTAGAAAATAGATTAAGGAAAGGCAAACCTATGTTTCTAGCATTTGTAGACTTAGAGAAAGCTTTTGACAATGTTGACTGGAATACTCTCTTTCAAATTCTGAAGGTGGCAGGGGTAAAATACAGGGAGTGAAAGGCTATTTACAATTTGTACAGAAACCAGATGGCAGTTATAAGGGTCGAGGGGCGTGAAAGGGAAGCAGCGGTTGGGAAGGGAGTGAGACAGGGTTGTAGCCCGTCCCCGATGTTATTCAATCTGTATATTGAGCAAGCAGTAAAGGAAACAAAAGATAAATTCGGAGTAGGTATAAAAGTCCATGGAGAAGAAATAAAAACGTTGAGGTTCGCCGATGACATTGTAATTCTGTCAGAGACAGCAAAGGACTTGGAAGAGCAGTTGAATGGAATGGACAGTGTCTTGAAAGGAGGATATAAGATGAACATCAACAAAAGTAAAACGAGGATAATGGAATGTAGTCGAATTATGTCGGGTGATGCTGAGAGAATTAGATTAGGAAATGAGACACTTAAAGTAGTAAAGGAGTTTTGCTACTTGGGGAGCAAAATAACTGATGATGGTCGAAGTAGAGAGCATATAAAATGTAGACTGTCAATGACAAGGAAAGCGTTTCTGAAAAAGAGAAATTTGTTAACATCGAGTATAGATTTAAGTGTCAGGAAGTCGTTTCTGAAAGTTTTTTTACGGAGTGTAGCCATGTATGGAAGTGAAACATGGACGATAAATAGTTTGGACAAGAAGAGAATAGAAGCTTTCGAAATGTGCTACAGAAGAATGCTGAAGATTAGATGGGTAGATCACATAACTAATGAGGAGGTTTTGAATAGAATTGGGGAGAAGAGGAGTTTGTGGCATAACTTGACAAGAAGAAGGGACCGGTTGGTAGGACATGTTCTGAGGCATCGAGGGATCACAAATTTAGCATTGGAGGGCAGCGTGGAGGGTAAAAATCGTAGATGAATACACTAAGCAGATTCAGAAGGATGTAGGTTGCAGTAAGTACTGGGAGATGAAGAAGCTTGCACAGGATAGAGTAGCATGGAGAGCTGCATCAAACCAGTCTCAGGACTGAAGACAACACCAACAACATTCGAGGACGTGTTCTCAAATTTGTAGCAACCCTTCTAACATACGATGGTTGAAATTTAGAAAGAGCATAGACTTTACAACAGAGGCGCATATGTATGTACTTTTTGATGAACAGCAGTCTTTGTTTTGTTGCAAAATTATGAAAAAAGAGTGGCACGCGACAAATATTCCCCAACAAAGTCGTAACAAGTATTATATCCATCGACACAGAAGGGAGAACTACAATAAAATTCGTCTTCGCTTTTCGATCGGTCTTTACAAAGGACCAGTCCTCCTTTAGGTCTCTTTTCCACCCCTCCTGTTGTCTTCGATCAATTGGCTTCATTCTGAAATTAATTCTCAAGGTTTCTTCTTTTGCGTTCATCGCTGGAGCATGCAAAGAATGACCGTTTGGATAGCTTTGTGCGAGTTGATGTTTTGTCTAATTTTAGCATCATGTTCATTGAATGAGCGACATGAAAGCAATGAAGAATATTCTTAGATTCCACTCTAAAACAGTATCTCCGAATTCTGAAAGTATCTTTTCGCAATCTGCAACATTCTAGCAGGTCCTCTGTAGACGTTCAGTGTCTCATGTGTGTCAACCCCTACATGAATACCACAAAGCTGTAGCAGTTTTTTGACATACGCCATACAACATGTGCGTAAAAAGTTTAATCTGAACACAGATCTCACTTTCCCAGCATCCTGTTCACGAATCAAAACTTTATCTACATTTGGAGCTATGGGATTGTTTCACAATTTCTCATTACGTGTTTAACAGTGAAACCAGCGCAAACTACTATTTTCTTACGTCTTTATCAAGTTCACAGTGATAACCTGACATTTCTAAACATGCAGAGCAAGATGCCTGTTACTGCTCCAGGCTATTACCAAATCTGAGGACTGACAACAACTATTATTGGAATATTTTTCTCATAAATAATCCGCAATTCATGGAAATCGTGACTGTTGCTAATAATAAGCATTGAAATACCCATTACAAGCAATAGGCGTCATGAAATCATGCGCATCAACAAGTTTGTGCAAGAGAGGGCACCTGCCCCCTCCCGGAATTTGGGGTACAAAATTATAACACAGACTGGTCACGGGAAATTATGCCTTTTATTGGGCGTGGTGGTGTGTTCGGCGCATTGTCTTGCATTCAAGGCGGATGTGTCGACCTACAGAACACTGCCAAAATACAGTCCCCAAAAAACTCTCTGTACCTTCCTCGCACATTCCTTATCGAGCTCCAAAAAGGGAGTATTCCAATAGTATCGCGCGCGTATTCTGGTGCATATTCTCATAATAAGCTGAACATGACTGCAATATAGCTACCCAATATCCTTCCCACAAGGCCACTCCCTCTTCCTACAACACAACTTAATCGCACCCGTAGTTTACCATTTGCTTGTGGCCAAAGAAGACCTGCCACGTCTTCCTGACACTACATTTTCAAACAATAGAAGCTCCAGATTGGAATATCAACAATATTAGTAAAAGGATAGACGGCTACTCGCCATAAAGATGACCCGTTAGTTGCAGACAGGCACAACGAAAAGACTGTTACACATTATAGCTTTCGGCTACAGCTTCTTCAGCACGTTAAACACACACATTCACAGAAGCAAGCACACCTCATACACACAGTACTGCTACCACAGGCAGCTCTGGCCGGAACTGCAGCGAAAACTGAAACGGGTGAAAGTGTACGAGGGAAGAGGGCTCGAAATGAAAAGTAGCTTTGTGAAAAAATGTTCTCTGGCCGGCTATGAATGTCATGGAAGGGTATATGGTGTACTTCAGGAAACGCTTGTTGCTGATTCCGTTCAGAGCTGCCGGTGATAGCAGACGTATGTGAACGAAGAGTGGCCTTGCTTTTGTGAATGTGTATGTGTGTTTCCCTTGCTGAAGAAGGCTTTTTCTAGAAGCTATAATGTGTACCAGTATTTTCATTGTGCCTGTCTGCAACTCAACGGGGCAGCTTTACGGGGAACAGCAGGCTATCCTTTTCCTGATACCATATTTCGTTTTTCAACCGCAGAGTGATTGTGGAGGACTCTGAAGATCACGGTCTTGCTATACTGTAGGTGCGTTTTATTGTACTGTTAAGATCAGAATGCAGCAATCAAATACCATTTTTTGCGCTGAAAGAGGAGAAAAAATGTTAAAAATAATGGTCGAACAGATCTCCATTTCAAGAAATGGGATCCTTTCCAACTCAACGGGGTGCCACAAAGCACAAGATGCAAAGACAGAATTATGAATTCACCTGTGCAGTTGGTATGGATTCGTAATAATTTGTCACACTTAGGGGTGCGGTAGAGGGGGGGGGGGAGTGCCACTTTCGAAATATAATTTATTAATCTTCAATTATGCAAGTCAATTTTTTTAAAAAAGTAGGGAAAAATAATGCAATAAAACCCATTAACATGATGAGACGTAAAGTTTTGTAAGCAAACAAAAGTCGAAAAGTATTTTTAAAGTTTATTTCCTGTTTTTCACTTTGAAGACTATTAATCAGTGGCGATTTGTTAATAATCAACAGAAAGTTCTCAAGTTTTCTGATACAAAAAGTGACATTTTTGAATCGTGGCCCCTAGTGCATAAATTTCTGCGGGCGCCCACGCACATATCACTCCCTTGGGCCAATCTGAAATTGCCTCTACATAGTGCATGATGCTCCATCGCGGATAATGTGCTACGTTTTGCCTATCCTAGTCCTCAATATTACCGCAAATCTAAGACGACGCGAAGGTAATTTTCATATGAGTAAGCATAAGAACAGCAATGAAGCGGACTATTACTTATTCATTTTTATGACAAGTGACTTGCTTCGTACATTTTGCAGAAAATAATCAGTCCTATATTCGCGCGAATCTTGTTTTTTTTTTCACTATACAGTGTACTCGGCAAGTCATAACTCGAGTACCGGTAACTTTTTTCGTCGAGCTTTTGGAATGAAGAAGAAGTCTTAGACTGTTGTATTTAAGTGTAGGATAATATAAATACTGCATTCACTAAAAATGTAGTTATTGGCGAACAACAAGTCCTAAGGCACAGTTTCAGTACCGTCTGTTACTCGCTCGTCAATTGTTTCAATTTATGATTTCTTTTTATACACATGGAAACATTTCTGTTTCGTTGATAATTCTCAGAAGAATTCTACGTTAATTTTACTTCATGTTGTGAATATTCATATCAGATCAAACCAAAACAATACAACAGAGAAAAAAACAAATATGAAGGTATTTGATTATACAGATCCGTTCCTTCTTGCCGACTGGAACCCTGTAAGGTTCATTGAGAATTACTTTGAATCGTACCAGGCTAATCATCGTAGGCATTTCGATTTAACGAGGTGTGATTTGCTGTGGGTAGCCTAAGAAAGTTGTGGAGCGGTATAATGAGGCCTTTCGTTCCTCGAAGGCAGAATACAACAATTATATCTGATTAGGGATACAAATATAGGCAAATTATCTCTTATTGCAACAGCTGTTACTAAATGGTAAGGAATCTTCGAGACGTATTGTTCTGACTTTGGGTTTGGGGGCTATAATTCTGAAGTTGATAAGTTTATTTTATTTGAAGAATTTGAATGCACTAGGTGCAGGCAGCAGGCTGCCACTCATGCGACTCGTTGAAGCTATGCCTTTAACTGTGAATGTAACAAACCAGGCCTCACAAGTATGCTTAGAAATTTGGTGATTTTCGTGTCCGACGAAATGGAAATCGGAGACGAAGCTGTACTGTCATGTTTACTGATGGTACATGCGGATTGTCAGATTTCTCATTGTCGTTTTATAAAGGAGAAGACTGACACCTCGGAGGCGTGCGGGGATCAAGAGCCACAGATCTGTTCTGTGAGGAGGCTATGGAAGAGTCGTAGGAATGTTCGCCTGACTTTGCAGATTCTTAGACGAATGTGTAAATCGAAGTCACAGTTTACTAAGGCATATTTAATGTGGAGTTTCTATATGGGGAGGGGGTCCTGAGGGTTGCAACACCAGACGATGTCAAAAGTCGTAAAAAATATTTAGCTTATGATAAAACTGCGAATTATTGTTAAATCTCAGTTCACATGAATATGCTTGAAATCACTTTAAACTATTGCCTATTGGCCCTAGTAAAAAGAATGATTTCGTTAAGAGTAATCGGAACATCACTGCACAAATGCTGAATAGCTCACTTAGTAAAATGTGAGACGCTGGTGAATGAATGACATTTCGAGATAACCAATCATCAGGTATAAGATACATCGAGTTGTACCAATGAAATGAAATTATAAGTTACCTACAAAACTGTCAGAGGTCGACTGTGTTATCTATGTATATATGTAGGTGACATTTTACTTCAGTTCATCTGTACTGTTCGATGTATCGGATGATGAGTTATCTCAAAACGCATAATTCACCAGCTGATGGCGTTTCACGAACTGACCTATTCAGCATTTGTGTAGTGATGTTTCAGTTATACAATATGGTCGCATGCTTCCTGTATGACGTCTTGTCGCATCTCAGTTAACACTAAATGGTACACGGAATATCCCAGTGCATTGTTGGAGCAGCGTCCAAACTTAGTTTGAAAAACAAAGTGCTTTGCTGCGCTAAATACTTTGGTCATTCCCAAATACCGATAGGTCGTGTAAAAGCTTAATATCACTCGCACTATAAATCTTTGCAAAGAAATTAGGAAATATCACAGAGGAATTTCATGCATTTATTTACCTTTGAAGCCGTATAAAGGGAGCGCTCTAGGCTCCCCCTGTGTCTGTCACCCACCGGATGCCTGTTATATACAGACAGCTAGCTCCGTATTAATAACTAGGTTACTGATGGCGATGTGTACACGATTCGTACTAAGAACGTCACTTCACTTTACACACACTGTATTATCACAAATCTGTCCGCAACACGAGCAATGAATGCCACATCCAACATCCGTACAGTCAACGAGCTGCGTACCGGATATTGAACCATTCTGCGCATGCGCAGGTCTCCTGCCTGTGTAGGGGGAACGGGGAACTGTAGTGGGGATGCGTCCGAAGCCGGAGATGAGACTGCATTCTTTAACCGTTGGCTGTTATTCAGAGGTGGCGCGCTAGCGTACGGTGGGCAAGTCGTATGCAACTTACCCAAGTACAGCTAGTCAGTCGCATTTCATTTTAACCAATGTATGATATTTTCTGTACTGTGAAGTAACAGTTATTTGTTTTCATAGGCGAAAACAGGGGACAGAAATACAGTTTCTTCCTCTTTATAACTGTGGTAATACGCCAAAATCAAGTGCTATTGTGAAGTGGTACCACGATAAAATCTCTTTAAGCGCTACTTCGAGAGGAATGCGATACAACTCTGAGTAATCAACTCAACAGTCAACAGAAAACACCAAATTTATACCAGATATTTCAGAAAACAGGTACAAGTAAAATATTCGGAAATAGCAAAGACTGACAACCAGATTCCCCGAAATGCAGTAATAAATTACAATGACCAACTTGACGATCCAATGTCACAGAAAACGCAAGTAGCCGTATAACCTCATGTTACGTGTAAGTTCAGTCCAATAGAACTTAGGAAAACCAGACTTGGCGTTACCTCACGCAAACCGCAATATTTCGAACAAACAATAACTCGCAACAGAAATGAAATTCCGTACCTGGAAATACTGAAATACTTTTCAATTCAAGATGATGGCATTAAATAGAAAAATAGGAATACACCGAGATAACGATAAACACAGTTGTGGAGTAATAAGAAAAAAATCATCACTTTTGTAATTTATCTATAGATATCTTTTCACCTAAGTTACAAATGGCTAACACTGATAGTAACAGGCGATCAAATATTAAGGTAACAGAACATTATTGTAAACAAGACCTTTCTTATGACGTTACAGCAAGCTGCTACGTACTTTGGCTAAAACCACTCCTATTTCTCTTGTACAATTCAGCAGTTATTTATATGTAAGAAATGACAGGTCTTTGCCTCTCTGAAATATAGGACCAAGAGTGTGTTAGATAACAACATTCTACTTTACTCCTCTCACGTCCCTAGTGCAGTAAACAGTTTCGTTGAGAAAATAACCACATCATTAAACAACAGCAGTTAAACGGCAGGAATCTACATTTACATCTACGTGATTACTCTGCTATTCACAGTTAAGTGCCTGGCATACGGTTCAATGAACCTCCTTCAAGCTGTCTCTGTACCGTTCCACTCTCGAACGGCGCGCGGGAAAAACGAGCACTTAAATTTTGCTGTGCGAGCCCTGATTTCTCTTCTTTTATCGTGATGATAATTTCTCCCTATGTAGGTGGGTGCCAATAGAATGTTTTCGCAATCGGAGGAGAAAACTAGTGATTGAAATCTCATTAGAAGATCCCATCGCAACGAAAAACGCCTTTGTTTTCATGATTGCCACTCCAATTCACCTATCATGCCTGCGGCACTATCTCCGCTATTTCGCGATAATACAAAACGAGCCGCCCTCCTTTGAGCTTTTTCAATGTCTTCCGTAAGTCCCACCTGATACGGATCCCACACCGCACAGCAATACTCCAGAATAGGGCGGACAAGCGTGGTGTAAGCAGTCTCTTTAGTAGACCTGTTGCATCTTCGAAGTGTTCTGCCAATGAATCGCAGTCTTTGGTTTGCTCTACCCACAACATTATCTATGTGACTGTTCCAATATAGGTTATTTATAACTGTAATGCCTAAGTATTTAGTTGAATTTACAGCCTTCAGATTTGTATGACTTATCGCGTAATCGAAATTTAGCGGATTTTTTTTAGTACTCATGTGAATAAGTTCACACTTTTCTTTATTCGGGGTCAATTGCCACTTTTTGCACCATACATATATCTTATCTAAATCATTTACAAGTCGTTTTCGTCATCTGATGACTTTAAGAGACGGTAAATGACAGCATCATCTGCAAAGACGGCTGCTCAGATTGTCTCCTATGTCGTTAATATAGATCAGGAACAATAGAGGGCCTATAACACTTCCTTGGGGAGCGCCGGATATTACTTCCGTTTTACTCGATGACTTTCCGTCTATTACTACGAACTGTGTGTCCTTTCTGACAGGAAATAACGAATCCAGTCGCACAACTGAGACGATATTCCATAGGCACGCAGTTTGGTTAGAAGACTATCTGTGAGGAACGGTGTCGAAGGCCTTCTGAAAATCTAAAAATATGGAGTCAATTTGACATCCGCTGTCGATAGCACTCATTAATTACTTCATAAGTATAAAGACGTAGTTGTGTTCCGCAAGAGCGATATTTTCTGAATCCGTGCTGACTATGTGTCAGTAAATCGTTTTCTTTGAAGTACTTCATAATGTTCGAATACAGTATATGTTGCAAAACCCTACTGCAAATCGACGTTAGTGATGTGGGCCTATAATTCAGCGGATTACTCCTATTTCCCTTTTTGGGTATTGGTGTAACTTGAGCAATTTTCCAATCTTTAGGTACGGATCTTTGTGTGAGCGAGCGGTTCTTTTGCCAATAAAGGCGTTTCGTTCTGTAAAGATGTAAATCACGTCTTGCTTATTCTTATATTGCTTCTTACTTGACTATGCTGTTGCTGAGACTGACGGAAGAAGTCTTGTGGCTGCTTTTTCCCCAATTGTCTCTTTGCTTCTTGAATATAAATGTAAAAGGGGTAGGTATTTTAACAAAAGAATGCGGTTCACACCAACATTTGTAACTCGCCAATTTTTCTCGTATATTATGATACAAAGACGCGAGACCAACTTTCTTTTGCGTCCGCTGTATTCCACCGCTATCAAGAGAAGACAAAAACGATATTGCACCGTCTGCGTTATTCCGAATTACAATGCGCGTCCAAAGGACTTACGCGCCAACACTGGACGAGAGGCATTCAAGTAAAATTTCTAGCATGTACGGGAGTATACATAATAGATGTACGAGTACAGGTTGTATACACATAGCTGACTACATATGGAAGTTTGGGTGTGACCGTGACTTGTGCTCGAATCGCCTAATGGTAAAGCGACCTCTCGCAATAAATGGGAAATTAGGGTTCGAGTCCGCGTGCGGCACACTTTATACTGTCGTAATTCCATTCTACAGCTGATGGTTGTCCATTTTCGCAGTTGCGAATACATTTAATGTACTTCATAACGGCTGTAGTCGCCGCAGTACGTGTTCAGGAACTTTGCATAGTAATTCGGAATAACACAGGCACTGTAATATCGTATTTACCCGCCGACGCCGGGCAAGCGACTTTCAAGTAAAAACAGGGAACGGATTGAAGTATAATTAAGAACTGAGACAATGTAATGTAACAGTCAAGAAATAAAGCAATCAGAAGTTAAAGCAAATATCAACATAATAATGGTCATATTAATGGTGGACATAGGCGTGCATCTAAGTTTAGTCTCTGTGAATTTATTTTGCACGCTGAATGAAAACAACAAAATATCAACATTGTCAGGCTGTGTTGTGAAACTGAAAGGAGCTGTTGGAATGATGACCTAGTCTATTAACCCTTAACGTCCCAGGTGCGTCTCACAGACCGTTGGCATTTATTGTTACACAGTTGCTAATGGATAGAGGTGGGGTAGGTGATTACAGCGTTGTCTACTTGTTCTCTCCGAAGCTGTCATAGTTTCCTTTGTCAGTGGCCACATGGGAACGTGACGTGAATCGATACTATTGCTGCTTCCTTCCTGCTAGCGGTCTCTGAGATCGCACCTGCGACTTCGGCGTTATGGATTCAGTAGCTCTACTTTTTGTCTACTGTTTGTGTTGCAGACCCTGACTTCGAGGATACTGTTTTAAAATGGTCTGAGGACAGTTCAGGAAGTGATGTTGGATCAGACAGTGACAACGAAATCGAAAGTGATTACAACTCAGAACCGAAACAGTGTGAAAGCGAAGACGAATTTGGTTTGCCACCTGCAAATTCCCTGAATGACACACGTGATCAGAGTGAAGAGGACAAAAACGTTGAGACTAAATTGCAGCTAAACATTCTGCTAGAAATGTATTTTGTAGTCAAAGCGTCTTCTCAAGCGATCTCGTGTTCGGCAGCAAATCATTCGTTTGCCGGCATTGCGAGCACCTACTCAATTGGGTAATAATCCAGGTACTCTTACTATCTGGAATCTGCTTATGACTGACGGTATTCTGAGTATCATACTGATATGGACTAATGTAAAAATAAAAAAAGAAAAGCCTGAAAATGATCCAAATGTTTCGTATGAAGCTGATTTATGTGAACTAAAAACATTCTTCGGGTTACTAATTTAGCTATTTTCAAATCCAGCAGAGAATATTACAAATCATTTCATGCAACAAATGCTACTGAACGTGATACACAATGAAGCGCCAAAGAAACTGGTATAGGCAGGCGTATTCAAATGCAGGGATATACTGTATAAACAGGAAGAATACGGCGCTGCGGTCGGCAACGCCTATATGAAACAACAAGTGTCTGGCGCAGTTGTTAGGACGGTTACTGCTGCTACAATGGCAGGTTATCAAGATTTAAGTGAGTTTGAACGTGGTGTTATAGTCGGCGCACGAGCGATGGGACACAGCATCTCCGGGGTAGCGATGAAGTGGGGATTTTCCCGTACGACCATTTCACAAGTTTACCGTGAATATCAGGAATCCGATAAAATATCAAAACTCTGTCATCGCTGCGGCCGGAAAAAGAACGTGCAAGAATGGGACCAACGACGACTGAACAGATTTGTTCAACATGACAGAAGTGCAACCTTTCCGCAATTTGCTGCAAAATTCAGTGCTGCGCCATCAACAAGTGTCAGCGTGCGAACCATTCAACGCAGCCGAAGGCCCACTCGTACACTCTGGATGACTGCATGACACAAAACTTTACGCCTCTCCTTGGCCCGTCAACACCGACATTGGACTGTTGATGACTGGAAACATGTTGCTTGGTCGGACGAATCTCATGAATCCAAGTGTCGTGCATGTCATCAGCGAATTGCTCAAGCCGGTGGAGGTTCTGTAATGATGTGGGGGAGTGTGCAGTTAAGTGATATGGAAACCCTGATACGTCTAGATACGACTCTGACAGTTGACACGTACGTGAGCATCCTGCCTGATTACCCACATCCATTCATGTCCATTGTGCATTCTGGCTGACTTGGGCAGTTTAAGCAGGATAATGCGACACCCCAGACATCCATACTTGCTACAGAGTGGCTCCAGAAACACTCCTCTGAGTTTAAACACCTCCGCTGGCCACCCGACTCCCTAGAGATGAACATTATTGGCCATATCTGGGATGCCTTGCAACGTGCTGTTCAGAAGAGAGTCCACCCCCTCGTACTCTTACGGATTTAAGGACGGCCTTGCATGATTCATGGTGTCAGTTCCCTCCAGAACTACTTCAGACAGTAGTCGAGTCCATGCCACGTTGTGTTGCGGCACTTCTGCGTGCACGCATGGGCCCTACACAATATTAGGCAGGTGCACCAGTTTCTTTGGCTCTTCAGTGTACTTTTAGATACGCTATGTCCAAAAACCAGTTTAGTGTACATCTAACAAGTATGTATGTATTGAACTGGGGACCTAGAAACGACGGAGAGGCCTCGTCCCAACTGTAGCCCTCAGTGGTTCACAGCCCCACAACAGGCTACAGCAGTCCACTCATCCCACCGCCGCCCCCCACCGAACCCATCATCATTGTGCGGTTCGGTCCCCAGTCGACCCCCCCTCCCCCCCCCCCCCCCCTCGGGAACGTTTCATACCAGACGAGTATAACCTCTAACTGCTCCGACATAGTGTAACTGAGGCGGAATAAGGGGAACCAGCCCGCATTCGCCGAGGCAGATGGAAAACCGGGACCTTAACGCTAATCCACCTGGCCGGCCGGAGTGGCCGAGCGGTTCTAGGCGCTACAGTCACAGGTTCGAATCCTGCCTCGGGCATGGATGTGTGTGATGTCCTTAGGTTAATTAGGTTTAAGTAGCTTTAAGTTCTAGGGGACTGATGACCACAGCAGTTAAGCCCCATAGTGCTCAGAGCCATTTGAACCATTTTTGAACTAATCCGCCGCTAGCCTAGAGGGCTACACCTAACATGCTTGATATTCGGTAACCCTGCAACCTGTTTTAAACGCAAGCAAAATGATCCTTTGGCTTCAGTGCCATAAATTTTTACAAAAGTTATTGACGACTGTCAAATATTGTACAGTGTTGGAGAATGTGCATGTATCGATGAAATGCTGGTATCATTTCATGGCAAATTCCGAACAAACCATGCAATTATGGCTTCAGAGTTATGTCTCCTACTGACGCTCGCACTGGTTATCTGTTTAATGCATATGTTTACACAATAAGAGATTCAGACGTACAAAATCTAAGCGCTGTAGAAAAAAAGTTCCATAGGCTTTGATTAAAGTAGCTAAATCAGTTGAACAGACTAACCTCAATACGAGGTGCATTCAAGTTCTAAGGCCTCAGATTTTTTTTCTCCGGACTGGAAAGAGATAGAAACATGCGCATTGTTTTAAAATGAGGCCGCATTCATTGTCAATACGTCCCAGAGATGGCAGCACTGTACGGCAGATGGAATTTTACCGCCAGCGGCGAGAATGAGAACTGTTTTAAATACTTAAAATGGCGACGTTTTCCTTGCTTGAACAGCGTGCAATCATTCGTTTTCTGAATTTGCGTGGTGTGAAACCAATTGAAATTCATCGGCAGTTGAAGGAGACATGTGGTGATGGAGCTATGGATGTGTCGAAAGTGCATTCGTGGGTGCGACAGTTTAATGAAGGCAGAACATTATGTGACAACAAACCGAAACAACCTCGGGCTCGCACAAGCCGGTTGGACGACATGATCGAGAAAGTGGAGAGAATTGTTTTGGGGGATCGCCGAATGACTGTTGAACAGATCGCCTCCAGAGTTGGCATTTCTGTGGGTTCTGTGCACACAATCCTGCATGGCGACCTGAAAATGCGAAAAGTGTCATCGAGGTGGGTGCCACGAATGCTGACAGACGACCACATGGCTGCCCGTGTGGCACGTTGCCAAGCAATGTTGACGTGCAACGACAGCATGAATGGGACTTTCTTTTCGTCGGTTGTGACAATGGATGAGATGTGGATGCCATTTTTCAATCCAGAAACAAAGCGCCAGTTAGCTCAATGGAAGCACAGAGATTCACAGCCACCAAAAAAATTTCGGGTAGCCGCCAGTGCTGAAAAAATGATGGTGTCCATGTTCTGGGACAGCGAGGGCGTAATCCTTACTCATTGCGTTCCAAAGGGCACTACGGTAACAGGTACATCCTACGAAAATGTTTTGAAGAACAAATTCCTTCCTGCTCTGCAACAAAAACGTCCGGGAAGGGCTGCGCGTGTGCTGTTTCACCAAGACAACGCACCCGCACATCGAGCTAACGTTACGCAACAGTTTCTTCGTGATAACAACCTTGAAGTGATTCCTCATGCTCCCTGCTCACCTGACCTGGCTCCTAGTGACTTGCGGCTTTTTCCAACAATGAAAGACACTCTCCGTGGACGCACATTCACCAGCCGTGCTGCTATTGCCTCAGCGATTTTCCAGTGGTCAAAACAGACTCCTAAAGAAGCCTTCGCCGCTGCCATGGAATCATGGCGTCAGCGTTGTGAAAAATGTGTACGTCTGCAGGGCGAATCCGTCGAGAAGTAACGCCAGTTCCATCGATTTTGGGTGAGTAGTTAATTAGAAAAAAAATCGGAGGCCTTAGAACTTGAATGCACCTCGTATTACTGCGGACAGTTGAATCGAGTTAGCAACAAGTCTCAAATCATGATGACCAACGAATGAGGGAACATTGAAAAAAAAAGGAGAAAGAATTACCAGAAGAATTCTTACTGTGAAAAACAAGGAAGTCGGTTCACCAAAGTACGCATTCGTGCGTGATCTAACTCTAGTTTTATTTGTGCCGAAAAAGAGTAGGTTAGTGATTCTAATTTTGTCTATGCATCATGATGCCTGTAAAGATAGTGATACAGGTAAAGCAGAAATAATTTACACTATAATCACACTAAGGATGGTATTGATCCCTTAGATGAGAAGAGTACCAAGTATTAAACTGCACAACGTACCAAACGATGGCCAAAATCATTGTTTTTCTGCGTGTTGGACGTAAGTGGGGATAATGTCATTGTCCTTCACAACTTCGGGAAATACACTATTCAAATCAGCCGCTTTCATTTCTTGAAGAACCTTGCATACGTGTTCGTGAGACTACAAATGGAAAAGCGAGTCAACAACTCTCACATATCTTGTGAACTGCGTGCAGCCATTCGATTCGTTTTGGATGTAGCAGAAACAAGAGCAGAAGTCGCCGCAGAACGACTGGAAACATGCAAAACATGCTCCACCTGCGACCCAAAAAAGAAGAGGAAGAATTCTTTCTTACGTTTGCCATTGCTGCAAGAAGCCAACCTCTCTTAATTGCTTTACAAAAATTTGCAGAGCGTGCAAAAAGCACTTCTCGGTAGGAAAATAAAAACAAAATAAGTACAAGTGTAATTGTTACTTTTTTAAATTTCGTATGGGAGTCTCTTATGTTTTTATTATTAGATTATAATAAACTTCTACATCTACATCTACGTGATTACTCTGTTCTTCACAATAAAGCGCCTGGCAGAGGGCTCAATGAAGCACCTTCATGCTGTCTATCTTCCGTTCCACTTTCGAACGGAGCACTTAAAATGGTTCAAATGGCTCTGAGGACTATGGGACTCAACGTCTGACGTCATCAGTCCCCTAGAACTTAGAACTACTTAAACCTAACTAACCTAGGGACATCACACACATCGATACCTGAGGCAGGATTCGAACCTGCGACCGTAGCGGTCTCGCGGCTCCAGACTGTAGCGCCTAGAACCGCACGGCCGGCAAAACGAGCACTCAAATTTTTCTGTGCGAGCCCTGATTTCTCTTATTTTATGATGATCATTTCTCCCTATATAGGTGGGTGTCAACAGAATGTTTTCGCAATCGGAGGAGAAAATTCGTGACTGAAATTTTATGAGAGGATCCCGTCGAAACGAAAAACGCCTTTGCTTTATTTAATATTGCCACTCCAATTCACGTATCATGTCTGTGGCACTATCTCCCCTATTTCGCGATAATACAAAACGAGCAGCCATTCTTTGAACTTTTTCGATGTCTTCCGTAAGTCCCACCTGATACAGATTCCACACAGCACAGCAGTACTCCAAAATAGGGCGGACAAGCGTGGTGTAAGCAGTCTCTTCAGTTGATCTGTTGCATCTTCTAAGTGTTCTGCCAATGAATCGCAGTCTTTGGTTTGCTCTACCCACAACATTATCCATGTGACTGTTCCAGTTTAGGTTATTTATAACTGTAATGCCTAAGTATTTAGTTGAATTTACAGCCTTCAGATTTGTGTGAGTTATCACGTAATCGAAATTTAGCGGATTTCTTTTAGTACTCATATGAATAACTTCACACTTTTCTTTATTCAGGGTCAATTGCCACTTTTCGCACAATACAGATATCTTATCTAAATCATTTACAATTCGTTTTCGTCATCTGGTGACTTTACGAGACGGTAAACGACAGCATCATCTACAAAAAACCTAGGCGGCTGCTCAGATTTTCTCCTATGTCGTTAATATATATCAGTAACAGTGCCTATAACACTACGAACTGTGACCCTTCTGACAGGAAATCACGAATCCAGTCGCACAACTGAGACAATATTCCATAGGCACGCAGTTTGGTTATAAGACTATTTGTGAGGAAAGGTGTCGAAAGCCTTCTGAAAATCTAAAAATATTGAAGCAATTTGACATCCCCTGTCGATAGCACTCATTACTTCATAATTATAAAGAGCTAGTTGTGTTTCACAAGAACGATATTTTATGAATCCGTGCTGACTATATGTCAATAAATTGTTTTCTTCGAAGTACTTCATAATGTTCGATTACAGTATATGTTCCAAAACTCAACTGCCAATCTACGTTGTTGATATGGGCCTGTAATTCAGCGGATTACTCCTACTTCCCTTTTTGGGTATTGGTGTGACTTGAGCAATTTTCCAGTCTTAGGCACGGATCTTTCTGTGAGCGAGCGGTTGTGCATAACTGCTAAATATGGAGCTATTGTATCAGCCTACTCCGAGAGGAACCTGACTGGTATACAATCTGGACCGGAGGCCTTGGCTTTATTAAGTGATTTAAGCTGCTTTGCTACACCGAGGATATCTGCTTCTACGTTTCTCATCTTGGCAGTTGTTCTTGATTGGAATTCAGAAATATTAACTTCGTCTTCTTTGGTGAAAGAGTTTCGGAAAACCGTGTTTAATAACTCTGCTTTAGTGGCACTGTTATCAGTGACTTCACCGTTGTTATCGCGCAGCGAGGGTATTGATTGCGTCTTGCCACTGGTGTGCTTTGTGTACGACCAGAATCTCTTTGGGTTTTCTACCAGATTTCGGTGTAGAAATTATTAAAGCATCTCTCATTGAAGTATGCGCTATATTTTGAACCTCTGCAAAATTTTGCCAGGCTTGGGGATTTTGCGTTCTTTTAAATTTGGCATGCTTTTTTCGCTGCTTCTGCAACAGTCATCTGACCCATTTTGTATACCATGGGGGATCAGTACCATCACTTATTAATTTATGTGGTATATATCTCCCAACTGCTGTCGATGATATCTCTTTGAAATCATTCTACAACTTTTCTACGCTTATATGATCAGATCGTAAGGAGTGAAGACCCTCTCTTAAAAAGGCGTTAGAGAATTTTTATCACTTTTTTAAATAGATATACTTTACGTTTCTTTTCGATGGTTGGAGGTGTCACGGTATTCAGCCTAGCAGCAACTGCCTTGTGGACGCTAAACCCTGCATTCGTCACGATACTCACTATTTGTCCAGGATTATTTGTTGCTAAGTGGTCAAGTATGCTTTCTCAACCATTTACGCTTCGAGTGGGCTCATGAAATAATTGTTCAAAATAATTTTCTGAGAAAGCATTCAGTACAATTTCGGATGACGTTTTATGCCTGCCGCCGGCTTTAAATGTATAATTTTTCCAGCACACCGAGAGTAGATTGAAATCACCACCGACTATAATTGTATGAGTGGGGTACGTCTTTGAAATGAGACTCAAGTTTTCTTTGAACTGTGCAGTAACTGTATCTCATGAGTATGGAGGTCGGTAAAACGATCCAATTAATAGTTTGCTCCGATTGTCAAGTATAACCTCTACCCATACTGTTTCGAAGGAATTATCTACTTCAATTTTACTACAAGGCAAACTTCTTCTGACAGCAATAAATACTCCACCAACAACTGTATTTAATCTATCCTTTCTGAACGCTGTCAGATCGTTTGAAAAAATTTCGGCAGAACTTATTTCCGGCTATAGCCAGCTTTCTTTACGTATAACTATTTGGGCTTCAGTGCTTTCAATTAGGGGCTGGAGCTCTGGTTCTTTCCCAACACAGCTACGACAATTTACAACAATAACAGTGTAACAAAAGGTAAAATTCTGAGTGCAGAGTATTTGAGTTTTAATAGCTTTAACATTAACAGGTAATGTTACGTTCATTTTGTGCAGTTTTCTACTTAAATGTATTCTTTTTTTTGTAAAAATTAACTTTAAAATTTAACTTTAAATTTTTTTGTGTGGTATTAATGTAACATTTTACATAAAAAGCTGAACTGTCTCACTAATACAGCTGAATGAAATTTTTGGCTCAAATGGCTCTGAGCACTGTGAAACACGCATACGTGATAAACAGTCTGCGCCATACATGTCTTTGAGTAAAAGATAGTTTTCAGTACCAGTTTTTCCAAGTTTAAGGGGAAACTTCATGACAGTTCATTGCTCTGTTATTACACTTTTCTTTTTTTCTGGCAAAACAAAATAACAACTCTTACACAAACTAAGGCCACGGCCACAATAATTTGTGTACAAACATCATTCACAGCTATTGGTCGCTCATCTTTGGCGCATGGTTATTTACTATGTGGCAGCACCAGTCCCAATATTTTGTAGCTAAGCCTCCTATACATATATTCCTTGTTTCGATTCAATAGGTTGTTGTTTTTTTTATGTCAGCACTGTCTGTTTAAAAGCTGGACAAGTTACAGAATGTAACAGCAACTATCTAGCAGTAGCAGAATCGGTACGTACATTTAATTATTTCAGTAGAAACTAAAAACATGCCACAAAGACGCAGCGTAAACGAGCAGCCCGACTTTTGTAACGTTGTCCCCGTGGTAGAGACAGCACCCGAGGCCCACGAGGACAAACCGCGGCCCGTGCGTCACGAAGGTAGGTCGAGCCAGGCTGAGCTCGCGCGCTCAACTCGGCAGTCAAGCTATCCTTCTACACCTGTTAACTCGTAACTAGGTGTGTAAGTATAAACGAGAATTGCATCTTCTATTGGAATCCGCTATTATGGAGTCTTACTGTTATTAGTTCTACAGTGATTGGAGGTCTATAGGCCTACTTATAATTTGTTAAGACTGTTCTGGGGTACAATAAAATTAAAATAATGCCAAAATGATTGTCAGTCGCATGAGGCACCACCTCTTGTATGAAATAGGACTGTTAAGCCGAAGAGACTAAATGCTATAAACCAGCTGATATACCATTTATATCGAGTATTATTCTTAAATTTTGTTGTAGTACTGTTAATCAGTAAGACTTCATAATAAAAGATTCCAGTAGAAGATGCAATTCTCGTTAGTACGTACACGCCCAACTGCGAGTTAACAGGTTTAGAAACCCATTTCGTCTGCTGAGCGAGCGAGCGAATTCAGGTCTACCTTCGTGACGTACGCGCCGTGGCCTGTCCTTCTCGTGGGCCTCGGCTGCGTCTTAGTGACGTCACTACGGCAGCCAATAGCAGCACAGAGCGCTTACTGTTCAACGGAATTTTTCTATGGAACTTGACTACGGTATTCTATTGTATTTGTATTTTAACCGGGGACCTAGAAACGACGGAGAGGCTCCGTCCCCGCCGCAGCCGCACTGGTCCACAACCCCGCGACGACTACCGCAGTCCACTTCAGCCCTCCGCTGCCCCACACCGAACCCAGGGTTATTGTGCGGTTCGGCCCCCGGTGGACCCCGGACACCCCCCCCCCCCCCCCCCCCCCGGGAACGTCTCACACCAGACGAGTGTAACCCCAATGTTTGCGTGATAGAGTAATGGTGGTGTATGCGTACGTGGAGAACTTGTTTGCGCAGAAATCGTCGACATAGTGTAACTGAGGCGGAATAAGGGGAACCAACCCGCATTCGCCGAGGCAAATGGGAAACCGCCTAAAAACCATCCACAGACTGGCCGGTTCACCGGACCTCGACACAAGTCCGCCGGGCGGATTCGTGCCGGGGACCAGGCGCTCCTTCCCACCCGGAAAACCGTGCGTTAGACCGCACGGCCAACCGGGCGGGCACTTGACTACTGTACTGTGGGATCTCCAGGGTCTGCGAAAAGTTGTCGAAGCGAGTAGGCTGTCTGACCAAAGGCTTCCAATTATTTCCATTTTCTGCTGATTGAGGACTGAAGCGAGAGTGTTTGAGCTAGAACGGTTCAAAGTGTTTCATAGAATAATACCGTAATGGAGGACAGCTGTCACATCATTTCATCTGACATTTTGCCGTCAGGAAACGCCCTAAATGAGAACTATTTGTTTTACCCTGACAAATGTACAGCTGGTGCCAAACACAGCAGGACTATCTATAAAGTGCAGCTAGGGCCTAAATAGTTGCTCTGAAGGTCCAAGTGAAAGAGCTAATGAACATAGCTTTGAGAATATTTATGACAATCGTATTGAATGCAACCTCTTGTGAACGTAGTGTAGCACATTAAAGATGGTAAACAGCTTGTCGATGAAAGCACACTGTCCAGTTCAGCTTGTCTCGCCCATTGCATACGACACATTTGCTATAGACTTCGCTGAAACAATCAATGAATGTTTCGTTCTAAGCGAGGAAATGCAAAGAAAAATTGTAATGAAAAACACTATTCCTGGAAAGTTTTAGTAATTTATGAGGAGAAAATAAAATTAGACCTTTATTAGGCCTGCGCATCACACTAAGACCAGTGTACTGTAGCTGCCATAAACAGGGGATGGAAAGCGCAGATTTGACAGTTCTGCCAAGGGCCAGCTCAGTACGGCTGTGTGGGTTATCAGATGTCCATTGAAAATTTAAGCAGAATAAGCCCATACAAAATAATTACATCGATCTGTTATAGGAGTGTATTAGGACCCGCCCCACAGTATTAAAACAAAAATAATTGTTATTTTAAATTTTGTATTGTGAACCTTGACAACGAGTACACCGGAATGTACCGGTAACAGTCAAAAGCTTTGGTGGGCAACGTTGTAGCCAAGAAAAGGCAATGTGTATAACTGAGATAGTTTTATTGGAAACGAAGTCAGCGTCGGGAGGTGCCCAGTTGAGGAGCGCCGGAACAAAAACCGATAAATCCACATTAGCTGTTAATATAGAAAGTAACGAATAGTGATCTCTGAGTGGTTGCACAAGCTATGGAAAGAAGAAACACACCATGATGCAGTAACAGGCAACACAATTCAGTGTGTCCAATCGATTACCAGGTTTCTGTTTCTATTACCCAGCTATTAAACGCAACGAAAGAGAGATATCTGGTTGTGATCCTTTATCTTTCTATTACCCAGATATTAAACGCAACAAAAGTGAGATATCTGGTTGTGATCCGTCCGCTTGGAATTATCGGATCGTGCTCCGACCGCATTGGATATATTGCGTTTTGTGTAGGCAGCGTAGTTCGATGCTATCGTACTGCGACTAAAGGAGTGTTTCGACACTAGTCATTTGCTGCCAGTCAAGTGAGGCAAACATCCAGACAGTATTACGGCTCCGTCATACCTACACATAACACGTTGGGGTTGTGGTATTGTGGGGTGTAAAATGGATGAAGGACGCGTAGTCAAAGATATTAACATACGCGTGCGGCGACCCAGAAGACGAGAAAGGATAACAGTAGTGGATCGAGCAAACCGAACCGGTATGTACGAGACGTAGGCGGTAGAGGGGCTACAGAGGTTCGTTCAGCACTCCTGCATTACTTGGATTCGTTGTCATTGGACGGAACAAGAATGTTGAGATTATTCTGTGATGGGTATGGGGGTCAAAACAAAAATTCGCACATCATACACACCATCATGTTTTGGCTTGTCAACAAATCACGTGCACAATTAGAGGAAATAAATTTGACATTTCCAGTAAGAGGCCATAGTTTTCTCCTGGCAGCCCGTGTGTTCGGTCGAGTTGAGAAGCACCTTAGGACAAAGCCGGTTATTACACAGATTGACGAACATCAAACAATATACAAGGAGCATGGTACTGTACGAACCTTAGGACAGGACTGTGTCTTACAAAATATTAAATCTCTTGGAGAATTCTGCAAAAAGGTCCCTGGATTAAGGGACATAAAACGATGTAACTTCAAGAAATACATCGCCATACAGGGAAAAGGATACAAAAGACAGGCAAAAACATTATTCCAGTTAAAATGCTACAGGAATTACAAGTATGAAACTGTTGCGGAAAGGAAGAGGTTCTGTATTTTAAAGGGCCACAGAAACCGTCCACAGACATTGGAGACTGTACATGTACGGCATAGTTTGACAGCGGCCAAGAAACATGATTTGCGAGGTTTGCTGGTCAAGCAATTAGGAAGGGACTGGATAATGCATGCTCGTTTCCTATGGTTCAAGATACTGCTTAATGACAGTGAAATCTACGAAGAAGATGCAGATGAAGGAACAGTATCCGCAGATGAGCAGTGTGATTGTTTGGAAGATGAACTGACATTGATAATATAATAACTATATGGCATTATGTAATTATAAAACATGTTTGTTGCCATAAAACCCGCCTTGTGGTCTCATTAGTGTATTCCTTGCTGGACTACTCTAGGGCGATCGGATCAAAGTCCGATGATTCCAAGCGGTTGGATCAAAAGCAGACCTCTCCCTATGTTTTCACTGAATGCTCTGGGTGTTGCATAAACATCTATTGAAGGGACTATAATGTTCTACATCGTACTTTCTGCGCCTACGTTTTGGTATTATACCACATTCAGCACTTGTGCAATCGCGGAGTTAAGCGTTGTTTCCCGAGTGTCAAATAAGTGCTTCCCGGGAGTTATCGGATTTTGATTCAGTTTCGTTTTTCAGTTGAGATAAACACTTGATGTCGCGTTGTGCCGACAATTATTTTGTGGTAGCATGTATTACCCCCGTATCTCCCCCCTGCAGCCCAAACACGCGAATACAGCAAAAGTGGATTTGTTTTTGTTGTTGTGGTCTTCAGTCCTGAGACTGGTTGACTGGTTTGATGCAGCTCTCCATGCTACTCTATCCTGTGCAAGCTTCTTCATCTCCCAGTACCTACTGCAACCTACATCCTTCTGAATCTGTTTAGTGTATTCATCTCTTGGTCTCCCTCTACGATTTTTACCCTCCAAGCTGCCCTCCAATACAAAATTGGTGATCCCTTGATGCCTCAGAACATGACCTACCAACCGATCCCTTCTTCTAGTCAAGTTGTGCCACAAACTTCTCTTCTCCCCAATCCTATTCAATACCTCCTCATTAGTTATGTGATGTACCCATCTAATCTTCAGCATTCTTCTCTAGCACCACATTTCGAAAGCTTCTAGTCTCTTCTTGTCCAAACTAGTTATCGTCCGTGTTTCACTTCCATACATGGCTACGCTCCATACGAATACTTTCAGAAACGACTTCCTGGCACTTAAATCTATACTCGATGTTAACAAATTTCTCTCCTTCAGAAATGCTTTCCTTGCCATTGCCAGTCTACATTTTATATCCTCTCTACTTCGAACATCATCAGTTATTTTGCTCCCCAAATAGCAAAACTCCTTTACTACTTCAAGTGTCCCATTTCCTAATCTAATTCCCTCAGCATCACCCGACTTAATTCGACTACATTCCATTATCCTCGTTTTGCTTTTGTTGATGTTCATCTTATATCCTCCTTTCAAGACACTGTCCATTCCGTTCAACTGCTCTTCCAAGTCCTTTGCTGTCTCTGACAGAATTACAATGTCATCGGCGAACCTCAAAGTTTTTATTTCTTCTCCGTGGATTTTAATACCTACTCCAAATTTTTCTTTTGTTTCCTTCACTGCTTGTTCAATATACAGATTGAACAACATCGGGGATAGGCTACAACCGTGTCTCACTCCCGGATTTATCGGGTTTTATTCCGGCGCTCCTCAGTTATTTTTGCCAGAGGCAGAGATGGAGATGCCACATATGTAATGATCATTTTTATGTGATTGCAGTACTGTGTAAAATTGTTGGTTTATTTAATAAGGTACTGTACATAACAAGATTAGGTTCATATAAATTACTTTTGTACCAGTAATTAACCTTTACAAGAAATCATCCAATGTTTCTGGGAACACTCGTGAATACTTAACCTTCGTATTTGCTTTTCGACGAACGGTTAGTGTAACGCTTTTTTAAAAAAAGGAAAAAAAATCTTTTCCTTTTTAAAACATGGCTACCATTCACATTCTGCAATATGAAATTTTTTGTGGCACACTAATTATTAAATGACATAGCCGATGCATTGTGATGTAACTTTCACCTATTTATTTTATAAAGACGTACACTGATTTATCATCACAAAAGCCCACCCAGGACTGACGCAGAAAGGCTACGACCACTGGTGGTTATATAATATGCAACAATTACAAAATCTTTCTGTGTATTATTAGAACTGTCCATAATTAAACTTACAGTTGAAATTTATAGATTTTCATGACACTGATTACAAAATTTATATTGACAAACTGTGGTAATAAGTTTAAATAGTCAGTAATTCCATACAATTACGTTTTCACATCTTAATTGCATGAAATGCTCTCTGTAAGCCATTTCATCGGTTTATTTGTTAACTGCATTCTAATTACAAGGTAACTTGCAGTGTTAACAAGTTTTCAGCATTATTTTGTTGTATATCTCACATACAGTTTTTGCTTTCTCCCCTGTGAAATAGATGTATTACAAAATCACTGTTTGTTTATGTTACGAAACTACTAAATGTCTTCATGATATTATATTTACATAATCACAATCAGATTAAGTTCCAAGCAGTGAATTACACTATAAAGGGTGTCCTTCATGTCGGTGACGTTGATACAAAACGTAGAAATGGAATGTACTTTACATGTGCAGCAAGTTAGGTAGGGTGTGTCTAAAATGAATGCAGAAAACGAGAGCGCTGGTAGAGAGGGTCATATCAAGCATATTTCACATAGCAACCTATGTCCGCATCCCTTAGCGTTGGGTGTTAGGCGTCGTTGAACAGTGTTGCTCGCCGCCGGGAGGGTAGGCACACAACATGACATCCGAGGAGGGCAATGTTATCAATGTAATAGTGGCATCAAGGTAAGTGAGAAGTGAGGGTGAAATTTTATAACGTTTATTTGAAAACAGTTACAAAAAATTGCTCGATATTATGCCCGCCTGATTGAATGCACGCCATGCAACGAGACTGGAGTGACTGTTGCGATCTTTCAAACATTCCTGGCAAAGTGGAGATTGCATTGGAGGCTGCCGTAATGCATGCTATGAGCTTTTCATTAGTCTCAATGGGTTGTTCCATAGACAACAGATTTCAGGTGGCTACAGAATAAAAATTCAATGGCCGTCAAGCTGGGGGATCGTGCATGCCGTGCAAGCATCCCACCACGCCTAGCCAGTTCTCACCAAAGGTTTCATCCAAATGCATTCGCCCTGCATGTGTGAAGTGCACAGGGGAACCATCGTGTTGGTACCACATTCGTTCTCGCACATTGAATGGAAAATGTTCCAACTTTGGCAGAGTTTCTCAAAGAAAAGATTAAGCATCTGTTTGCGTTCAGTCGTCGGGGGAACGTGAATGTGCCGACCAGATTTTCGCCTACAAAGCCAGTCCAAATGGATTTTCCCCGTGCCCAAATGTGCTGAAGCTGGCTTTTGAACAAAGCTTCCCATGTAAAGGAATGAATGAATGAATGAATGAATGAATGAATGAATGAATGAAATTTTATTGTCGTTTAGCTATTACAGAAATTGACAAAGTCAAGTTACACATATACAAGTTATACAGCATATATACATGGGTTAAAGATCAATATGTGACATAAGTTTTACATAAAATACAATATTTAAAATGAAATAATATGAAAACATTGCATCATAACTGATTCAGTTAAAGAAATTATGCTACACTCTCCAAATCGGTACCACTATGATATTTTACAGTCGTAAAATTCCTGAAGTGAGTAGTATGGGTTTGCAGCTAACCAACTGAACAATTTGTCTTTAAATACATCAAATGGAGCTTCTACCCATTCTAGTGGCAAATTATTAAACATCTTCATACCCACCACTTCGTAGCTGTTCAATGACTTGGATAATCTGTAGTAAGGTATGTCAAGATTGCTACTATTCCTGGTTCCATGAAAGTGTACATCTCTTCTACGCTGGTATTCTGATAAGTTGCTCTTTATATGCAGTAGGGCAGTGTAAATATACATGTTTATCACAGTTAATATTTTTAAGTTGATAAACAGTGGTTTGCAATGGGCCAGTTTATCACTGCTTGTGATAATTCGAATTACTTTCTTCTGAAGTACCAGAATGTCCTGAAGGTGTGAGCTATTGCCCCATATTAAAAGCCCATAAGATATAATACTGTGAAAAAAAGCAAAGTAGGCTGATCTTACATAGGCCGCGGGTACATGGTTTATTAAATTCTTTAACAAATACACCACTCTAGACAGCCTTGCACTGATGTATTTAATATGTGGCTCCCAAGTCAGTTTAGTATCTATAACAATACCTAAGAACTTAACACTATTCTTGAAGTCTTCTGCTGGCGGATCTCTCAAACTAAATACAATCTTTTGAGTTTTACTTTCATTAAGCAGGAACCCATTAGCTCGGAACCAGACTGATGCCTGTGATATTGTGTCATTTGCCACAGTTTGGAGCATATCAATGTCTGAGCTGATATTGAAAAAAGTGGTATCATCTGCATAGAGAATGGAGTGAGTATTTATGTAGGATGGTAGATCATTTGTCATTAGGATAAATAGCAGAGGTCCTAATACTGAGCCTTGTGGCACACCACACTTAACTTCAGCTAGCTGTGATCTCTGTTTACCAATACAAACAATTTGTCTACGGTTGCTGAGGAAAGATTCAAAAATGTTGTCGACTTCACTGTTTGTGATTCCGTAATAAACTAGTTTGTTGAGGAGTGAAATATGCTCCACAGAATCGAAGGCTTTGCTCAGATCACAAAATGTAGCCTGAGCAAAATTTTTTCTTTCATAAGCATTAAGCACTTTTTTAATCAGGGAGTCAATGGCATGGACTGTGGATTTGCCCTTCCTAAAGCCAAATTGTACCGGAGTAATAATGTTATTACATGTCAGATAATCACACAACTGGGAGTAGATGATGGATTCCAAAACTTTAGATAAAATAGGTGTCAGGGATATTGGGCGATAGCTAGATGGGCAATTTTTGTCTCCTTTCTTGTAAATGGGCACTACCCTGGATAATTTTAATACTTCTGGGAATACTCCTTCAATTAGACATCTATTTATACATTTAGTAAGAGGATATACTATGTAGCCAATTATCTTTTTTAACATATTACAAGAAATACCATATATATCTTCACTATCAGAGGGTCTAAAGTTATTTACAAGAGTTAAAACAACATCTGGTGTGACCTCTGTTAAAAGGAATTTATCGTTCAGGGTATAGTCAACATTATGGTATTTAATGAGATCAACAACAGTCTCTTGTGGCCTCACAATGCATTCCCTAATTTGGTTAACAGATTTTATACAGTAGTTATTAAATTCGTCTGCTGAAATTACTACCTCAACTTTCTGCTTGCTTTTGGCCACTGAATTTATTATAGTCCATACTTTTCTACATTTATTTTTTGATGACTCAATGCTGACTAGGTTATGTTGTTTTTTGGCCTCATTTAAAGCATACTTATATTCTTTTTGTGCTCTTGAGTACCTTTGTTTAGCCATATCAGTTTTCTTAAGTCTGTAAGAATCTCTATACAACAACAACCTTCTTTTCATATTGGCTAGTTGAGCGGTATACCATGGACTCTTATACCCATGTCTATTACTGTTACTTTTAGGGTTAACTTTACATTTGTATTGAGGGCAGTTAGTCTCGAATATATTTAAGAAATAATGAAAAAATCTATCAAACAATGTATTGGCAGAGTCCTGAGCATTATTGTTAAACAGATGTGACCAGTCATAATTACTGAGTGAGACCA
Source organism: Schistocerca nitens (assembly GCF_023898315.1). Lineage (NCBI taxonomy): Eukaryota > Metazoa > Arthropoda > Insecta > Orthoptera > Acrididae > Schistocerca > Schistocerca nitens. The sequence continues at coordinate 346,875,297 of NC_064618.1, read as the reverse complement.
TAAAATTAGACAATTTTTCTTGCGTTATTGGTCTTGTGATGACTACTTTAGGCTCTTTAAACTCCTTATACTCCATGTTAGGCCTATCTGTACCTATTTTTACCCAAACTGAGTCATGGTCCGAGAAATCGAAGACAGCTACATCTGAAGACAGTAACTCTCTATCGACATTTGTAAGTATGTTGTCGAGACAAGCGGACTGTCTTGTGGGTTTGCAGTTCGTAAAAATGAAGTTGAATTGTCGTAACAGGTTTTTAAATTCATTTACAGTGTGCACATCTTTGTTTACATCAAATGCGGCACTGATGTCACCACCAATCACGATACTATGTTTCTTCCACTGAGGACTAAGAAAGAAGTTTAGTAAAGTCTCAAGTTTTTCTAAAAATATTAATGGACTTCCATCTGGTGATCTATAAAGAGATACAATAGCAATTTTTAAATGATACAGATATACGCCTGTGGCTTCAAAATGTATCTCACTGCACAAAAATCCTAGATCTAGTTCATAACTACAATTTATTAATCCCTTCTTAATGTAAATTGATACACCCCCATGAATATGTTGCTCTCTGCTAAAACTGTTTGCTAAGTGAAAATCATCTAGTACATGAAAAGATATTTCATTTCCTTTACACCAGTGCTCACTTAAGCATAATGCATCAAATAAGTTCTCATTTGCAAATTCATTTAAAATTATGTGTTTTCCACTTATACTTTCAATATTGAGATAACCTATCTTGAAAGACAAAGTTGGTGAGTGGTTTTTGTTAATGTCACAGGAGGGGAGGAGTACAGTATTATGGGACAATGGAGAACATTTAATTGTTTTTTCAGCCCTGGAATCTACGTTAGGTGGCGGTTGGACTTCCTTGGGATAAACCATAAAAAATCTTCATTTCTCTTTGGTAATTTTTTGGGTCTGTTTGAAACACGGTTGGAAGTTTGTTTCACTTTACTGTCCACAAGTTTTATAGGAACATGTTTTCCCAAATCATTTGGTATCACTTCATCATGAGGCAAAGGTGATACTTTACTTACTGTGACTGGTCTATTCTTTTCTGCTACTCTTGAAGGTGATGGAGGAGGAGCTGGTGATGTTTCTGCTGTTGGTGAAGTTGGTTTAGTTGCTGCTGGTGGAGGAGTTGTTTCTGCTATTACTGGTGTGGGAGATGGTGCTGCTGCTATAGGAACTGGTTCTACTGCTGGAGGAGTTGCTTCTGCTGTTGCTGATGGTGTTTCTTCTGCTATTGCTGGTGAAGTAGTTTGTGCTGCTACTGCTGGTGAGGGAGATGGTGTTACTGCTGTAGGAGCTGGTTCTAATGCTGGAGGAGTTACTTCTGCTGCTACTGAATGTGGTTCTTCTGATGCTGCTGTTGATTCTACTTCTGTTAGTATTGCTTCTTTAGGTACTTCTGCTGCATTTTCTGCTACTGTATCTGATTCTGCATTAGTCACTCCTAGAGATACTTTCTGTGATGATGATACAGGTACCACTGATGATGTTGTTGGTAAGTATTGCAGTCTCTGAATAGTTTCCATTAGCTTTAATGTAACAAGTTGCTTTCCAAGGCCATTTAGGTGCAGCCCGTGAGTAGTGTGGAATCTGCGTCCAATGTTATTAATATTAACAACAGAAACATTTCTATATTGTTTGCATATACTGGAAAAAAGTTCATTGGCGGCACTAATTTCCTTGTTGACACACGACCAGGACATCAAGTCGTACCTTTGTGGTATATTTACGAGGATAACGTTTGTATGACTTAGTTCAGATAAACACTTGTTTAATTCGCAACAGGCTTTAGATGTATCATTTTGATAAATGACATTAGATCCACCAAAGAGGACAACAAAATCTTTAGAAGACAGCTTTTTTATTTCTTCAGAAAAAACTAGTTTTCTTATTTCTGAGAGGGGCGCCCCAGGCTTTATACAGCTCATCGATTTCACATTTGAAGCTTTATTTATGCGTGAGACAATACCGCGGCTGTGGCTATCGCCTAAAATGTAAAGTTTTGGAACAAGGTCGGGAGTTTTAGACTGATGTTTTCTTTCGCACTCGCAACAGGTTTCACCACTGTTTGTGTTTTTCCCGCACTTTCTACAAACATAAATAACAGAACTGTTATTAACAAAAGTTACAGTATCTTGAGGTAAAACGCTAAGCCTCTTTGCTTCTTTTTCATACTGTTCGTGTTCGTGATGATTTATAACTGAAAACTCTTCCAGTAGAGCACTGATAACTTCGTCTTTGGTGTTTCTCACATTAGGTTTTTGGCCTAAGTCGCCTTTGAAACAGCTATTGCAGCACCATAGTTTCCTTTTAGGACTGACATTAACACACGAATAATGAAAAACCGTTTTACAATTTAAGCACACTATACCTTTTACAACACGTTTCTTGCAATGGCATGTTGTATCAGAGTTCACCATTTCCCACGAATGAGTCGAAGTACTTGCTGGATGAGATGCCTGATTATAACATTTTCCTGTTACCAGGTTTTTTTTGGCGTCTACTTTTGCGATAATATAACATGGCATACATGCACTGTCATAATACACACAGAATTTGTTGCATATCGAACACTTTTCCTCGTTATTTTTTGACTTTTGTACGGAGCTAACATACTCCCTATCTACACTAGGCGCCATCTTGCTTACGTCATGCCTCATCTGTAAAATGTACACAGTTTGGAAAGACCGGTTGAATGGCACACGTTTGAAAAAAACCAATGGCAGGATTTAATTCGACGTAGAAAATGATCTGGGTTAAGGACGTGAAACTTATGCAAGCAGTAGAGGTGCAAATCATCCTCAGACACACACGCCAAATTGTAGAATGGCTTACATCCATTTGTTGTGTAACATGCTGTGAGCTTGTTGAAGGTGTGTTTACCAGCAATGCTAACACCTCCTCTTCAAGCCCTGGTGTATGCACTGTGGATTGACAACCACATCCATCAGGCCTCTGCACATGTAAGACAAAATGAATGCACTGGATTTCAAAGTAGGCCTTAAATTCACATGTGCAGTTGAGAGAGCATGCCATTGGGAAACGTACCTCAAGTGAACCTGGTGAACCTGTTTCTCAAAAAAAAAAAAAAAAAAAAAAAAAAAAGGTTCAAATGGCTCTAAGCACTATGGGAGTTAACATCTAAGGTCACCAGTCCCCTAGACTTAGAACTACTTAAGCCTAACTAACCTAAAGACATCACACACATCCATGCCCGAGGCAGGATTCGAACCTGCGACTGTAGCAGCAGTGCAGTTCCGGACTGAAGTGCCTAGAACCGCTTGGCCACAGAGGCCGAAACCTGTTTCTCATGGGGAATGTGGATGGCAGTAAAGGTGTGTGGGTCTGGCACTCAGTGATTAGGAAAGAGCTGACCATATAAACGTTGGGCAGAATGATCATTTCCATCCAATGCCCCATAAGCACAGTGCACATCTGCCGTGTCCTCGCAAGAATAACACTCCATTTCCTGTCTGCTCCACATAGTAACAGACATGAGAGTGTCCCTGTTTGAATACAGACTGACCCAGGGCAAAACAGACTCCACAGTGTGCACACGTGCAGCCCTCTATGCAACACATACCAAACATGCATTTGCCCAGCCAGCAGCAATGCATCCATGTACCAGTATGAAGCAGAAAGCACATAACGTTGTCCTGCCTGGAATATCCACAGCTATGTTGACAACAGTGTTGCAACTTAACGAGATGTTTCTTTTATCTTGATGTCACAAATACATTGAAATCTTGTGTCCTTACCCTCTGGCAGTGCACAACACTGTTCAATGACACCTACCTCCATATGCTAAGGGATGCAGATGCGGGTTGCTATGTGAAATGTGTGTGTTCTGACCCACTCTATCAAACCTCTTGTTTTCTACATTCATTTAACATTCACCATGTAGAGGTACTGCAGTTTGTGGCAAAGGTAGTATCAATCTGTTCTTAATGTATTGTCTCATTCTGCTACATGATGTACCCTCTCATCAAAGTGTCACACATATGGGTGAGATTCTACCAAGACATGCTTGCATCAGAGTAGCAAATTTCTTACACAATGTAATTCTAATGAGTTTTTCTGTTTGTGAGATAAAGTGGTGGACAATAACTAATGTATTAATCTTATTATATAGAGACTGGTATAAAATTTAAGTTACTTAGTAGTAGAGTATGTTTTCCTTACAAGTCAGTTTACTCAAATGCATTAATTGCCATTAGTAAAAATAATTCATAAAACTGTACTAACAACAATACTTTATGTATATATCTTTCAGTTATGTTGTATCATATTATTGCTAGTTTTCATTTCTCAGAGTCCTCATTTGATAATTTGTTTAAAATACAGAAAGTATTAAGTTTTTATCAATGTCTCACAGCAGATCACCATTCACTGAAAGAACTCGTAAACATGTCCAGTCTTCAGGGGTGAGAAGATTTACCAGCTATTGTCCCACTTCTCATTAATTTTGCTCAGGTACTTTACATCTCAACTCACCTGATAGTCTCTGAAGTACCCAGAGCTAGGAAAGTTATTTGTTTAAAGTTACTAAGTTGTAGTTAAAGTTACTTCCCTGGAAAAGTAACTTAGTCACTTTTATAGTTACTACACATCAAAACTAGCAGTATTGGTTTCAGCTATCATTACAGTTACTTTTAAAAATTGTAATTGCAAATCTTCTTTAAATAATTAAGAACCCTGTTCATGTAGAAAGGAAATAACCATTAATGTTAATCAATAATTAAATACATTGTCTACAACTCTTTCTCTCTCAGTTGAACTGCTCATCCATTTTCAGCAAAAGATGTTTTTCAAATGTTTTGTCTCCCAATTAGCCCTCCCCCCGCCCCTCCACCCATTGCCCTCAGAATAATACCCTCTATACTAAAAACTCTCTCTACAGCTGCAGTAGTTGCTGCACCTGTATTATATGTAATGAAGGAGGCCTTGATTGTGGGGAACACATTGAGGACCTGTGCTGCGTATGTGTTGAACAGTTTAAAAAAACTTGTTCAAGTTCCTGTTGCGCATGATGGGTAAGTGTATTTTGTCTCTCAAAGCAGAAAAATGCACTGCCTCTTCCTCGAGTACTTCTGTTTCTTCCCTGGCAGTGTCTCTTATGGCCTTTGTTAGCAGCACAGTTTCCAGCATAAAACCCTTGGCTACACATGTATGTGGTTGATCCATCCGAGTAGTTCTAAATTTTGGGTGGGAGCACACACAGACCGAATTAAATCTGTATTTTCAAATGCATGTTCGCACCTGTTCTGCAACTCCACATCAAGCAGAGGTCAGCACAGTGTCAGTTTATGGATAAGTTATTCAGCTTTCATTTCAAAGCAGTATAATAGATAATAAGATAGAATATAATCTATATTGTCACATGACATGTTATATACAATCATTTGATTGAAACATTGGCAACCCATCAATGATTACAGCTGCATGTCTACAAAGGTATATATAAAAACAACATACATTAAAAGAAGGTGGTACACATATACCCAAGCATTTTACAACATAAAAAGCTAAATAATTGTTAATACTTGTTACATTCCTTCCTCTTTCTTAAATTTTTCCAATCTGTTTTTTCTAACTATTTTTCATTTTTTGTTTCTATAGTATATAAATATGGGCATATATAAAAAAACACATAGCTCCATTAAAAGAAACATACACATACACACACAAAAACTGAGATTATAGCTTAGAAAAACAAAGAACAAATCAAAAATTTATTATCTGCTACATGTCTTCCTCATTCATAAAATCTTCTGTGCTGTAATATCATTTCATCACCATCATCATCATTATCATCAAATCTGTGATCGAGGACCCTGTAGATCATGCGCTGACTTCACACTGCTCCTCCATAGATGGTGATCTTGTGCACTTTGGATCCAGTTGTCACGGACTCCTAGCTGGCAAAGGTCTTTCTGTAGCTCATCCTCCCATCGCTTCCTGGGTCTTCCAATTGGACGGGTACCAGGTATTCCCATGAGTACGACTTTTGCCTGAGAGGTGTCTGGTCTCCTAGCAATGTGGCCTGCCAAGCTTATTCTCCGCACTTTCAGTTTTTGAACGATATTCAGTAGCCTCATTACATCATATAGTTCTTGGTGTTTTCTCTGTCTCCACAAGCTCCCTTCCTGGAAAGGTCCAAAGATCCTTCTCATAATTTTTCTTTCAAAGACCAACAAGTTTTCTTTATGCTTCTTTGTTGGGCTTAGTCTTTCTGCCCATACATACTGGCACTATCATGGCATTGTATGGTTTAAGTTTGGTCTTAATTGACAGATTCTTGCATGACATTATCTGCTTTAGACTGAAATAAGTTTTAGACCCATTCACTATACATTGGTTTATTTCCTGTTTTAAATTATTTTGCCTGTTGAACCATGTACTATTTAAAATTTTCCACTTTAGCAACTTTCCATATCCCTACCTGTAATGAGATGTCATTAGGGGCTTCTCTTGGTACCGCCATTACTTCGGTCTTTTTGATTAATCCGTAAACTGATCTTACTTGCATTTTGCACTATGTCCTCTACATTTTCTGCCATCTCTTCCTCTGATTTTGCTAGAACTGCCATGTCGTCTGCATAACCCAATAAATCTGTCCTACCATTTACCGTTACCCCTTTGTTTTCTCTTTTCATTTCTGGATTGCTTTCTCTAGGACCAGATTAAATAACAGTTGTGAAATAACATCACCTTGTCTCACACCCGTTCTGATATGGAATTCCTTGGACAGTTCCCCTTGGTATTTGACTTTAGCTATTGTCTCTGCTGTGCACACCTTGACCATATTTATTAACGTTATTAGTATACTAAGCTCTCTCTGGATGTTGTGCATACTTAATCTGTGGATACTGTCATAAACTTTTGAGAAGTCCATAAATGTCACCAGAAATCGATGGTTGAATTCCCAGCACTTTTCCCAGATTTGCCTCATGGTGAAAATTTGATCAATGGTCGATCGTCCTTCCTGGAAGCCTGCCTGGTACTCTCCTACAATATCTTTTGCAAATGGCTTAAGTTTTTCAAGTACTATTAAAGATAGAACTTCGTAAGGTACACTTAGGAGAGAAATGCCTCTGTAGTTGTTACAATTCCTATTACTGTTCTTTTTATGCAGTGGGATAATGGCAGCTGATTTCCACTCATCTGGGATTTCCTCTTTTTCCCATATTTCTTTTATGAGATCCTATAGCTCTTCCTGAAGTGTTTCTCCTCCTGCTTCAACATCTCTGCTGTTATCCTATCGTCTCCTGGTGCCTTATTATTCTTTAATTTCCTCATTGCTCTTTCTATATCTTGTTGAGTCACTTGATTGTTTGCAGCTTCTCCTTCACCCTTCATCAATCATATTATTCATGAACTTTCTTTTTTTCTGTTCTCAGAATCCTATTTGTTTCTCTTCTTATGGTCTTGAGTGCCTCCTGTTGTACCACACATTGTCTGTCCAGCTATGCACCACCCTTGCTCTCTTCCTGGCCTTCACAGCTTGTTCACATGTCTCAATGAACCATTTCTTCTTTGTTGTTAGCTTTTTATCTCCTAGAATTTCTTCAGCTGCTTTAGTGGCAGAGGTCCTTATTTCTTCCCATTGCTTGTTAACACTTATTTCATCAGCATAGTCTGATGCCAATACTTCAAACTTGTTACACACTTTAATGTTATACTGGATCCTTAAGCTTCTCAATATCAAACTTTCTCCTGGCCCTGTTGTTCTTTTTCATGTTGTAGCACAGCTGTAACCATAATTTTGTCTATGACTAGGAAGTGGTCTGGGTCTGCATCTGCTCCTCTGTGTGAACTCACATCCATCACACACGCCTTGTGCCTCTCATAGATTTTTCAATGTTTGCCTCTATGGTTTCTACCTTTCAGTTCTTGAACTTGGGCCCTATTTTAGTGCTAACCTTCAAAGCCACATAATATGGGGTTTTCAAATAAGCTATGCCTGTGAGAATGTAAGAAGCAATCTGATCCATGTCGTTTCATAAACATGTTTAAAAAGTACCGTATCTTCTCTGAAAAGATGCAGGTGTTTTAGCTCAAAGAGGAGTATTTCATCTGCAAACATAGAAGCAACTGCTATTAAGTCAAGGCTTAAGAATAGAGGTTTGCATGACTGCCTGTTGTTTGTTCCCATCCCAGCTGTGATGCTAACCTTCTGTAGCTTGAACACTGATGAGGTTTGCTTTTGCAATACTCCAAAAAATTATACCATTTCTTACAACTGTTTAATAGCATCACTAAGCAATCTATGTGATCAGTACAAGACAGTTCTATGCCCTCATAACTTAACTGTGACATATGTTCAGCAGTATGTTTTGTCCTGAAATGTGCAATTTGTGTTTTTGTAAGGTTCAGTTTCACAAAAGATATCAGATACACATTGCTTGTTGTCAAGGCATTGGCTTATTTCAGTGATCAGTTCAATAACAATGTGCACAGTGCTTCACCCATTTCTAAATGCATGTTGATTACCAATAATAGTGTTATGAGTTTTGTTACACTTTCCTAATTGATTACACACTGTTCACTCAAATATTTTACAAAAATTGATAGCACTGATATTAGCAGTGTGCCCTTTATGTAGGTAGGTCAACAGCCTCCCTGGAAAGCAGACCTCATCAAATGATTGAGTTATTATGTGGTAGAGTTGGGGTGCAATATTATCACATCCTACCTATATTATTTTTGAGGGAATTTCATCCAACCAACAGATTTAAGATTTTCTAAAGATTTTATAATTCTAGCCACTTCATGGCAAGATACAGAAGTAAATTTAAGTTCTCTCAGTCTGTGTTGCATTACAGTAGGATTTATGAGAGCAGGAAGGCAATCATCTATTTTGTTTGAAGTCATGAATTACCTGTTGCATTATTCACAAATCTGTCTGGAGTTCATATCAGTTTCCCCATTAATTTCTAATGTAAGGTTAAAATGATTCATTTTCTCAGCACCTATTTTAGCCTGAACAGCTTTTGATTTATTTATGGTATTTGAGATGTATTTACTGTTTGTCAATTTGTGTTACTACTTTGTCACATGTTCTTTTGTATTTATTTACATAGATGACAAACTTCACGCCATCCTTTTTAGCTTCCGTGTGTAGTTTCCTCTTTCTAATACTAGAGTTTCTGATATTATCAGCTATTCATGAGTTTGTTTTACTGTATTTGTTGTGAAGGGGAAACACTCACTGAAAATACTCATGAAATCTGATACAAAAGCAATATAGTAACACTGCTTGCTGAACAGCCATGAGTTTCATTTAGTTTTGAGACAAATTTGTTCACATCTTACTGGCTAAAGTTCCTGACATATTTCACTGTGTATGTTGGGGACGATATAAAAAGGGGTGAATGGTCAGATGTCCCAATATCTAATATGAATTTCCTGTAGCACCATTGCCGATACCACTGACAGCATTATTTATATACATTGCAGAAGGAAACCCATGAACATGTTGTGTTCACCTTGTAGCAAGTTCAGATCCTGTGTCAGTGTAAACATTATTTCACAGTATTCTCTCAGGAAAATAACTTCTCCACATGCTAGTCTTGGCAATGAACAAAAATCCATACCACTGTCAAAATTTTTTTTGTCACTATCCATCAATTTCTAGATCTGTTGAACAGCCTCATAAACTGAGTTCCACTTCGTAATTATGGCCATGAACAGACACCAGAACCGTTTTTGATGTGGCCTGCAACTTGTGTTGGCTGATTCTGTTTGTTCTAAAGATTGGACCATTTTGTCATGGAGTTCTTTGAATTTTTTTTTTTTTAATTTCTTATCTTCAATGTTCATGATCTTCCACAGAAATAACATTTAATGTAAAACTTGCACAGAATTGGTGAGGATCCAATAATATCTCTTCTTCAGCACTTTGTTTCACTTACTGATTCAAATATATTGAAGGCATTTATATAAATTCTAAATCATCATAACTGTCATCAATTTAATTATTGTCATCTTATTCGTCAGTAATATTTTGTCTCTTTAACAATATAAAAGCCTTTAAAAAGTCTGTGCCATTGTTGTCTGTTGTGGTCCTATACACTTCATTTTGTGTGTGATATTCCAAAAATGTGTTGTACAATACCCACGTATCTGAGTAAAAAAAAAAAAAAAAAAAGTTCACTTTGGATTTGATTTTTAATTCCCTCAAATTTTTTTTAACCTTTCAGTGACAGTTTTTCTTGATACAACTGACAAAGACTTTATCAAACCAGATGTATCAAATCTTGATCTTGAAATGATGGCTTGTCTGCTATGAGGCATGGCTGAACGACATCTAGGTTGAGTTCATTACTCTTTTGTCAACCATACTTTGGGTTATGTATTGTGAAGTTGAGGAGCTGCCCCAAGAGTTAAATGTTGTTTGTTTTGAGGTTGAAACTGTTATGGTACTGCTGGACATTATTCTCATGTCATCCACTTTATTTTCTTAAATTTGTTTTATGGAATATGGGTATTAGTTCCAATCTAAAGTGAGAATTCAATATGTTAGCTTTTACAGATTTATAGTTTTAAATATTTAGAATATTTCCTATTTAAATAAAATAATGCTATCAATCACATTTTTATTTGAATACATAATGCTAACAGTAAGCAAAAAACTTACCTGTATGTCTCTTTATAAGTTTGCCGTGGAGCTCCAACTGTTTTGTATTCTTCTCTCATCAGTGCACAGCTTGCAAAGCAAGGAATCATTTTGTCCACCTGACATCGAAAACTGAAACACTTCAGCAAATCTGGACAAACATGTTTCTGCTTCCTTCACAAAAATGTGATGGATGAATGAACAAGAATTAAACACAATAACAGCACTGAAAATTATAATTCAGACATGAGTCATTTTATGTATATTTTATAATATTATGACATGTGACAACACTTAATAAATAGCAAGACATATTGGTGAGCAAGTGATGTTGGAAGGTAAAAGTTGGCGAAGCACGCACAGAAACAAAATGCTGATAAGGTAAGGTATTTATCTGGGCTTTCATCTACATCTACATTTACATGAATACTCAGCAAACCACATTTAAGTGCCTGAAAGAGGGTTCATTGAAGCACCTTCACAGTTCTCTCTTATTCCAATCTTGTATTGTGCACGGAAAGAACAAACACCTATATCTTTCTGTACAAGCTCTTATTTCCCTTATTTTATCATGGTGAACGTTTCTCCCTATGTATGTTGGGTCAAAAAAATATTTTCACATTCAGAGGAGAAAGTTGGTGATTGGAATTTCATGAGAAGATTCCTCTGCAACAAAAAACACCTTTGTTGTAATTATGTCCATCCCAAATCCTGTATCATTTCAGTGATACTCTCACCCTGTTTCATGGTAATACAAAACAAGCTGCTCTTCTCTGAACATTTTCGATGTACTCCATCAATCTTGTCTGGTAAGGATCCCACACTGCACAGCAGTATTCTAAAAGAGGACAGACAAGCTTAGTGTAGGCAGTCTCCTTAGCAGGTCTGTTACATTTTCTAAGTGCCATACCAATAAAACGCAGTCTTTGGTTAGCCTTCCCCACAACATTTTCTACACTCCTGGAAATTGAAATAAGAACACCGTGAATTCATTGTCCCAGGAAGGGGAAACTTTATTGACACATTCCTGGGGTCAGATACATCACATGATCACACTGACAGAACCACAGGCACATAGACACAGGCAACAGAGCATGCACAATGTCGGCACTAGTACAGTGTATATCCACCTTTCGCAGCAATGCAGGCTGCTATTCTCCCATGGAGACGATCGTAGAGATGCTGGATGTAGTCTTGTGGAACGGCTTGCCATGCCATTTCCACCTGGCGCCTCAGTTGGACCAACGTTCGTGCTGGACGTGCAGACCGCGTGAGACGACGCTTCATCCAGTCCCAAACATGCTCAATGGGGGACAGATCCGGAGATCTTGCTGGCCAGGGTAGTTGACTTACACCTCCTAGAGCACGTTGGGTGGCACGGGATACATGCGGACGTGCATTGTCCTGTTGGAACAGCAAGTTCCCTTGCCGGTCTAGGAATGGTAGAACGATGGGTTAGATGACGGTTTGGATGTACCGTGCACTATTCAGTGTCCCCTCGACGATCACCAGTGGTGTACGGCCAGTGTAGGAGATCGCTCCCCACACCATGATGCCGGGTGTTGGCCCTGTGTGCCTCGGTCGTATGCAGTCCTGATTGTGGCGCTCACCTGCACGGCGCCAAACATGCATACGACCATCATTGGCACCAAGGCAGAAGCGACTCTCATCGCTGAAGACGACTCGTCTCCATTCGTCCCTCCATTCACGCCTGTCGCGACACCACTGGAGGCGGACTGCACGATGTTGGGGCGTGAGCGGAAGACGGCCTAACGGTGTGCGGGACCGTAGCCCAGCTTCATGGAGACGGTTGCGAATGGTCCTCGCCGATACCCCAGGAGCAACAGTGTCCCTAATTTGCTGGGAAGTGGCGGTGCGGTCCCCTACGGCACTGCGTAGGATCCTACGGTCTTGGCGTGCATCCGTGCGTCGCTGCGGTCCGGTCCCAGGTCGACGGGCACGTGCACCTTCCTCCGACCACTGGCGACAACATCGATGTACTGTGGAGACCTCACGCCCCACGTGTTGAGCAATTCGGCGGTACGTCCACCCGGCCTCCCGCATGCCCACTATACGCCCTCGCTCAAAGTCCGTCAACTGCACATACGGTTCACGTCCACGCTGTCGCGGCATGCTACCAGTGTTAAAGACTGCGATGGAGCTCCGTATGCCACGGCAAACTGGCTGACACTGACGGCGGCGGTGCACAAATGCTGCGCAGCTAGCGCCATTCGACGGCCAACACCGCGGTTCCTGGTGTGTCCGCTGTGCCGTGCGTGTGATCATTGCTTGTACAGCCCTCTCGCAGTGTCCGGAGCAAGTATGGTGGGTCTGACACACCGGTTTCAATGTGTTCTTTTTTCCATTTCCAGGAGTGTATATGTTCCTTCCAATGTAAGTTGTTAATAATTGTAATTCCTAGGTATTTAGTTGAATGTACAGTCTTTAATGTGGACTGATTTATCGTATAACTGAAGTTTAATGGATTTCTTTTAGCAGTCCTGTGGATGACCTCACACTTTTTGTTATTTAGGGTCAATTGCCAATTTTTGCATCATACAAATATCTCTTCTACATCATTTTGCAGTTTGTTTTATTCTTCTGATTACTTTACTAGTCAATAAATGACTGCGTCATCTGCAAACAACTTAAGATGGCTGCTCAGGTTGTCTCCCAAATCATTTATATAGATAAGGGACAGCAAAGGGCCTATAACACTACCTTGGGGAATGCCATAAATCACCTCTGTTCTGCTTGATGACTTTCCATCAGTTACTATGAACTGTGTCCTCTCTGACAGGAAATCATGAATTCAGTCACATAACTGAGATGATATTCCATAAGCACGCAATTTCACTACAAGCCGCTTGTGTGGTACAGCGTCAAAGACCTCTCAGAAATCCAGAAATACAGAATGGATTAGAAATCCCTTGTCAGTAGCATTCAACACTTCATGCGAGTAAAGAGCTAGTTGTGTTTCACAAGAATGATGTTTTCTAAATCTGTATTGACTGTGTGTCAATAGACCATTTTCTTTGAGGTAATTCAAAATGTTCGATCACAATATATGTTCCAAAATCCTACAGCATATCGATTTTAATGATATGGGCCTGTAATTTAGTGGATTGCTCCTACCACCTTTCTTGAATATTGGTGTGACCTGTGCAACTTTCCAGTCTTTGGGTACAATTCTTTCATCAAGCGAATGGTTGTATATTATTGTCAAGTATGAAGCTATTGCATCAGCATACTCTGAAAGGAGCCTATTGGTATACAGTCTGGACCAGATGACCTGCTTTTATTGATTTAAGCTGTTTCACTACTCCAAGGATATCTGCTTCTGTGTTACTCATGTTGGCAGCTGTTCTTGATTCGAATTCTGGAATATTGATGTCTTTAATTATGTTTGGCAGAAAATCACAGAGCGAAATACAGTATACTGGAGTAAAAATAACTTATTGCTCCTTTCTTTATTGCAACAAAAGTTACACTGTAACCATAACAACAACAATAAAGAACAAAGATATAATTTTATAATGTCACAGAACATGGCTGCACACAGAATGAACATAAAATATCTGGTGCACTCATAGCACGAAAACTGAAAATGAAGCCACTAAAGAAAACTCAATACAACAAGCTCACTGCTGTCAACACTCCCATTCTTGTTTTATTGAGTTTGTTTTGAGATCATTGACAGAACTTTTCTGTTTGATATGAATTTGTTTCTAGTTGAAGGTTTTGTGAATAAGTCTGCCAACTGTTTATTGGAATAAACATAATAGACTTCAATCTCATTATTTTCAACATGTTCACATATATAATGGTATTTAATGTCAATGTGCTTGGAGTGTTTGTGATATTCTGTGTTTTTAATCAGGCAAATAGCACTTTGATTGTCAACATGGAGTGTTGTTGGTTTATCTGACTGAAAATCAAGTTCACCAAGAAAACTATGCAACCAAACAACTTCAGTAGCAGCATCTGAAGTTGCTACATATTTGGCCTCTTTTGTTGATCTGCTTACACTTTTCTGCCAATGTGAACACCATGTCACAAGCACACCTGCTAACAAACTCACATAGCCTGTTGTTGACTGACGAGTGTCACAGTCACCAGCAAAGTCGGCATCTGAGTAGACCACCAGTCCAGTAGAGTCAATTTTGTTCCTTATGGTCAGGTCCCTGGTCCCCTGTAGATGCTTCATAATCCTTTTAACAGAATGCCAATTATCAAGATCCGGATTATTGCTCGCCATGCCCACAGCAAACATGCTGTCTGGCTGTGAGACAGTTGCTGCAAACATTAAGCTGCCAACTGCCTGCCAATAAGGTTTGCTTTCCATCTCCTTTACCTCATGTTGGTTTGCAAGAGACTGCCTACTGTGCAACATTGTTCCAACATCAAAAGGAGTGGAGTTTGGTTTTGAATCATCCATGTTGAACTTCTGAAGCAAACAATTGTTGTATCTTTGCTGATCTATATAGATTTCTTTTGTAGAAGGGCTGTGTTCAATTTCCAATCCACAGAAGTATTTTCCATCACCCACAGTAATTTCAAACATTGATCCCAGAGCTGTCAAAACATTTTCCAGTATTTTTGGAGACTTAC
Organism: Schistocerca nitens; assembly: GCF_023898315.1. Classification (NCBI taxonomy): domain Eukaryota; kingdom Metazoa; phylum Arthropoda; class Insecta; order Orthoptera; family Acrididae; genus Schistocerca; species Schistocerca nitens. The sequence continues at coordinate 346,860,052 of NC_064618.1, read as the reverse complement.
AAATAAGCAAGCCATTCATCCACATAAAGTGCCAGGTAAACATCAGTGTTATCTGTTAAAGCATGGAAAACACATTTGTCCACATTTAGTTGCACAAAGCCAAACATTGTGAGAAACTGTACAAATTTTTTATTCCAACAATAAGGTGATTGTTTGAGTCCATATAGACTCTTCTTTAGCTTGCAAACATTATTTGAGCCTTCTACAATAAAACCTTTTGGTTGCTCTATGTTAACTTCTTCTTTCAAATCCCCATTCAGGAATGCAGTCTTAATATCAAACAGCCTAATTTCCATATCTCGTGAAGCTGCTATGGCTAATAAAACTCTGATTAAATCATATTGGATCACAGGAGAGAATGTCTCTTCATAATCAATGTCCTCTTGTTGTGAATAACCTTTTGCACATAATCTAGCTTTAAAGTGGTCCATTATTCCCTCAGAATTCTGCTTCACACAATAGACCCACTTACATCCAACTGCCTTGCAGTTGTGTTGTAATGTTACTAGATCCCAAGTTTTGTTCTTCTTCAAGGATGTCATTGCTTGTTTCTCCTTTGATGACTCTTTTGATGCCATTGCTTCTTCAAATGTTTGAGGTTCAAAGATAATGGCAGAACAAGCTATATCTTGATACTGAAAATGAGCAGATGCTCGCAGATTAGACTGATCTCTCAGATTCATCCTTTCTTTCATTTGTTCACCAGTATCATCCTCTTCAGATTCTTCTCAAACATCTTTTCGATTTTCATTCATTTGTTCACCAGTATCCTCCTCTTCAGATTCCTCTTGAACATCTTCTGCAGCATGGTCTCCCAGGTAAAATTCAGTATTTCTTTGTTCTATGTTTAAGCTATGGGTCTGTTCTCCATTGAAAGAGACTTTGCAGGAGATTGTAATTTTCTTTAACTCAGGATTGTAGAGGCAATAATTGGTACTATACCCATCATAGCCAACCATGATCAGTTTCTTTGATTTGCTATCCCATTTTGATCTAAATTTATCGGGAACATGTATGTATGCTGCTGATGCAAACTTCCTCTTGCGTCCTAAAGAAGGAGGTTTTCCAAACCATTTTTCATATGGTGTTACATTGTCGTTTGCTTTACATGGTCAGTGATTTAAGATATAGGCAGCATAGTTTACTGCCTCAGCTCACAATTTGTCAGGCAAGTACTTAATAGCATATTGCATGCACACTCAGCAACGGATCTGTTTCCTCATTCAATTTGGCCATTCTGCTGTGATATATAGGGACTTGTGTTCTCATATATTATACCATTTTGCTTGAAATAATCTTCAAATTACTTATTTATGAATTCAGTCCCGCTGTCACTTCTCAGAACTTTGATTTTGTTTCCAGTTTGTCTTTCAATCAGTCTCTGAAATTCCACAAACACAGGGAAAGTATCATGCTTACTTTTAAGAAAATAATGATCATGTATGAAGTGCAGTCATCCTTGAAAATGTTGTACAATTGTGCATATCCAAGAGACAGTTTTCTCATCCATCAACTCAAATCAACATGACTAAATTCAGCAGGAACTTTTGATCTTGATTCCAAATTTGAATTAAAAGTTTTTCTTTTCATCTTGCTATACTGAGATGGTTCACAATGAAGATTTTCAACTTTCTTCATATTGAAACCAGGTATTAAGTTCAGATCAGCCATATTCTTGAGACCACTGAAATTAATGTGCCCAAGTCTCTCACGCCAGATCTTGGTGGAATTCAGGGAAGCAGCATTTGCCTGTACTTTGGACATTTAAACATTTGATAATACTGATTGTCCATTTTAATTCCTGCTGCAATTAGACCTGAACTGCGAAATTCCATTCTCTTGTCATCAAAAATAAATTTCATTCCTCTTTTTGTGACTGCTCCCACTGAAAATAAATTTTCCTTTAGCTTAGAAATATATAATGTGTTTTCCAAAGTGTGAGGTTGCCATTTGCCCTCAACTAATGATGATACTTCAATTGATGAAATGCATTCTTCTTTGACGATTGAGTTGTCTCCAATTTGATCAAATGAGTCATCTGACTGAATTGGCTTAAATGTTTTGAACAACTCCTTGTGTAGGTGTCATATGTTTTGATGTAGCAGTGTCAGCTAACCAAATGTTTTCACAACCTGGAGCAAAAACATACACATGTTCTGCACTCAAAGCTTGGTGCTCAGACGTATCAGTTTTCTTATTAAGTTTTGCTAAAAGTTTTCTGCACTCACATTTAAAATGTGCCTTTTTGTGACAGTAATAACATTCAATGCCTTTTCTACTGACCATATTAGATGCACCGGTATTTGGACTGAACTTGCGTGTTTTGTTCACATTAACTGCTGCGATTTTGGAAGGCATTTTGGAAGGCTGTGTTTAGTAACTCTCCTTTAGCAGCACTGTCTTTGATAGTATCTCCATTGCTATCGTGCAGAGAAGGCATTGATTATGTCTTGCCGCTAGCATATTTCACATATGACCAGAATCTCTTTGGATTTTCTGCCAGGTTTTGAGACAAAGTTTCATTTTGGAAACTATTGTAAGCATCTCACATTGAAGTCCATGCTAAATTTCGAGCTTCTGTAAAAGATCACTAACCTCGGAGATTTTGCATCTGTTTAAATTTGGCATGTTTTTTCCATTGTTTCTGCAACAGTGTTCTGACCCGTTTTATGTACCAAGGAGGATCGGCTCCATGGTTTGTTAATTTATTTAGTATAAATCTCTCAACTGCTGCCGATACTATTTCTTTGAATTCAAGCCACATCTAGTCCACACTTATATTTTTAATTTGGAAGGAGTAGAGATTGTCGCTCAGGAAGGAGTCAAGTGAATTTTTATATGATTTTCTGAATAGGTATATTTTCCGTTTATATTTGGAGGATTTGGGGGTTACAAAATTCAGTCTTGCAACAACAACCATGTGTTCACTAATCCCTGTATCCATTTTGATGCTCGTTATTAACTCAGGGTTACTTGTTACTAAGTGTTTCCACAACCGTTTACTGTCGGGTGGGCTCATGAACTGACTGCACGAAATAATTTTCTGAGAATGTGTTTAGCTCAATTTTCGATGATGTTTTAGGTGTACCTCCAGAATTAAACATGTATTTTCGCCAATAAATTAGGGGAAATTAAAGTCACCACCAACTATAATTGTATGAGCCCGGTACGTGTTTGAAATCACACTCAAGTTTTCTTTTAACTTTTCAGCAATTGTGTCATATGAATGGATAGGTTGGTAGAAGGATCCAATTATTTATTTATGACCTCTGACCATACTAACTCACAGGAACTATCTACTTCAATTTTGCGACAATATAAACTACTTCTAACAGCAACAAACATGCCACTGCCAACTGCATTTAGCCTATTCTTTTGGAACACTGTTAGGTTCTTCGCCAAAATTTTGGCTGAACTTATCTCTGGCTTTAGCCAGCTTTCAGTGCCTATAACTATTTGACCATCAGTTCTTTCTATTAGTGCTTGGAGCTCTGGTACTTTCCCAACACAGCTATGACAGTTTACCGCTGTTACACTGATGATTCTTGTACCTATGTTCTTCCTGTGTTTGGCTCGCACCCTTTGTGACTGAAGCCCTCTTTGTATTTTTCTGAGACCCTCTAACCTAAAAAACTGCCCAGTCCATGCCACACAGCCCCTGTTACCCATGTAACTACCTCCTGTGTGCAGTGGACTCCTGACCTATTCAGCGGGACCCAAAACCCAACCACCCTATGGTGCAAGTCAGGGAATCTGCAACCTACATGGTGGCAGACCCTCTACTCAGCTCTGTACTAGAGATCCACAGTCGGTCCTGTCGACTATGCTTTCATCTCACATGCAAGACTGGCAGCCTTTTCCATTTATCTTAGCCGTTTAAAACCAGAGAGAATGTCTTCTGATCTTGAAAAGGAAATGTGCCAATGGCAGCCTCAGTGAAGTATTTCATTGAGATTCTCATAACAAAATATGTTATGTATAACAAAAGAAGTAATGATATTTTCATTAAATTGTTACTGATAAAAGTATCTTAGTTACAGTTAAAAATACTTAGTCATAGTAACAAGTTACTTTTATCAGTAACGACATTTTATGGAAATAATAATATCAATGCTGACCGTTACCTTTGAATATTAATTGTTACTAGTAACAGCATTACAAGATGTGTGTTACTCCCAAAGTCTTGAAGTACTACACTGTCTTCATTACCAAGAGTTCACTCAGAGCATAATTACAGTAAAACATAAACTACATCAAGTTACTTACATGCATGGTTAGGCTTTACAGTTCTTAATATAACATAATTAGAAGAATCCAACTTTATGAAAATGATAAAAAATTAATTATCACAGGCAGTAACATCATCAAAAAGCACAAGTGTGCAGCTAAATTGTGTATGTTTCAAATAGGAAAAGCCATTCGCAAATACAAGTTCTTAGTAATTTCCTTCTCTAAACATTGATTAAATTATAGCACACTTCGTTTCAGCAGTGGGGATGCATGTGGTAGATGTGAGCCAAGATTTACAAAATAAATTTTTTGTTAAATGTATTAGTAATAAAAATCAACATCATCTATTAATTTCAGTTAATACCTTCCTCTCTAAGTATGAACAACATCTGGACTGCTTTTGTGACTTCTATTTAAGAATGTAAATACATGTTGATTGGTTATGACCATTTCATTAACTCACTGAACAGTGTGTACAGTATGATGGTACAAGTGGCATGTCTCCTCCTACTCCTGTCAGATGCACAGGAAATACATTACAAACCTTCATCTTTTTCCATATACAAACACATATCAGGTGATACAGATGATCATCTGACATCACAGTATTGTTTAGAGTTCCCAAACATAACATGCTCACATCATAATCATCACCTCCAGTTCAAGCTTTGCTATATCAATATCTCACCAAACACGAGGAGAATCTCTATATTCCTTCATCACAGCATATACAGATGTACCTCAACAATTCTCAACAAAGTTCTCATTTATTATTGATTTCAAAATTATGTACAAGGTGTACAACTTTGCTTCCGCCATTTTTTCCCCAACACTTGAGGCTTTAATTAAACAAACTGGTTGCACATGTATCATTCAAAGTATTTTCCGTCGCTGACCACTACTTTCTTCCATCTTTTGAGCAGTGTATGAATCCCGCGTCGAAAAAACTGTTCGTCTTTTGAAGTGATCCACAAATCGATCCTACTTGTGACTTTGTCACAAGATCAGAAGTGTTGGTCAGCCAGGCCATGCGTCATTGATCTAAACAGGTGATAGTCAGAGGGAGAAAAGTCTGGAGAATACAGCGGGTGGGGTAGGACTTCCCATTTTAAAGTTTCCATGTATGTTTTGACTTCTTTTGCAATGTGGGGTCGAGCGTTGTCATGCTGCAAAATCACTTTATCGTGTTTCTCACTGGTTTTTGGCCATTTGTCTTTTATTGCTCTGCTCAGACACATTAATTGTGTTCGATAATGAGCACCTGTGATTGTTTCACTTGCTTTTAACACTTCATAGTACACGACGCCAAGCTGGTCCCACCAAATGCAGAGCATGATCTTGGAGCCGTGAATATTCGGTTTGGCTGTCGATGAGGAAGCATGGCTGGGATATTCCCATAATTTTTTGCTTTTAGGGTTATCATAAGGATCCCTTTTTTGTCCCTGGTCACGATGAAATGCAGAAATACCTTCCGTTTTTGCTTCTAAAGCAACTGTTGAAAAATACACAAATGCCATTCAACGTCTCTTGGTTTCAGCTCACACAGGACACAAGTTCCTTCTTTCTGAATCATGCCCATAGCCTTGAGATGTTTTGAAATGGCTTGCTGTGTCACCCACTGATCGTGCCAATTCTTCTTGAGTTTGACGTGAGTCTTCACTCAGCAATGTCTCCAATTCTGCATCTTCGAAAACATTCTCTCTTCCACCACTATGCCAGTCTACAATGTTAAAATCGCCATTCTTGGAGTGTTGAAATCACTCACGGCATGTTCTTTCACTAATAGCGTCCTTATGATCAAAACGGACAATGGTTTTGTGTCCTAGTAAATAGTTCCTAAGAAGCCCAATGGGTCACTAAAAGTTCTTTCTCAGTCAAGATACTGTTCCTTTCGTTTTTCTGTAACACAATTATACAATTACTATACAGTAATTCATTTCTAGCACTCACTTTTCGGTACAGTGATTAAGAAGTGAAATTTTCTTAAATGGGATGTGTTTGTTTATGTAAATTGTTCCCTTCATCCTTACTTCCCATTCTAAAATATTATAACTGTTTGCTACTGTGCAGTCATACAGTTTATGATAATTTACTGATAATATTTAGGACTCATCAGTTGCATGTGTCACAACTGCTCATTTAAAACTATCAGTAAGAACTGAAATTTATTTCTAAGTTAAAGCATATGCGTCATCATAAATCATGGTTTACTTTTTTCTTCGATTGGTGGTTGCACTATACTGCTGTGCGGAACCAGTATCAAATAATTCACTGCTCGTAAACCTATTCTAGATGTTCATCATTAAATAATATTCCTGGTTCTTTCAGGCAAATCCAACATGAATAGGCTTCTTCAATCTCTATAATTCTCCTACTGTTGGTAATGAACTAAGTATACTGTACTGTAGGAGCAGTCTCCCCCCCATGAACCATCGACCTTGCTGTTGGTGGGGAGACTTGCATGCCTCAGCGATACAGGTAGCTGTACTGAAGGTGCAACCACAACAGAGGGGTATCTGTTGGGACGTCAGACAAATGTGTTGTTCCTGAAGAGGGGCAGCAGCCTTTTCAGTAGTTGCAGGGGCAACAGTCTGGATGATTGACTGATCTGGCCTTGTAACACTAACCAAAATGGCCTTGCTGTGCTGGTACTGTGAACGGCAGAAAGCAAGGGAAAACTACAGCCATAATTTTTCCCGAGGACATGCAGCTTTACTGTATGGTTAAATGATGATGGCGTCCTCTTGGGTAAAATATTCCGGAGGTAAAATAGTCCCCCATTCGGATCTCCAGGTGGGGACTACTCAGGAGGACATCGTCATCAGGAGAAAAAAACTGACGTTCTACGGATCGGAGCGTGGAATGTCAGATCCCTTAATCAGGCAGGTAGGCTACAAAATTTAAAAAGGGAAATGGATAGGTTAAAGTTAGATATAGTGGGAATTAGTGACGTTCGGTGGCAGGAGGAACAAGACTTTTCGTCAGGTGAATACAGGGTTATAAATACAAAATCAAATAGGGGTAATGCAGGAGTAGGTTTAATAATGAATAGGAAAATAGGAGTATGGGTAAGCTACTACAAACAGCATAGTGAACGCATTATTGTGGCCATGATAGACACAAAGCCCATGTATACTACAGTAGTACAAGTTTATATGCCAACTAGCTCTGCAGATGATGAAGAAATTGATGAAACATATGATGAGATAAAAGAAATTATTCAGGTAGTGAAGGGAGACAAAAATTTAATAGTCATGGGTGACTGGAATTCAAGAGTAGCAAAAGGGAGAAGAGGAAACATAGTAGGTGAATATGGATTGAGGGTAAGAAATGAAACAGGAAGCCGTCTGGTAGAATTTTGCACAGAGCATAACTTAATCATAGCTAACACTTGGTTTAGGAATCATAAAAGAAGATTGTATACATGGAAGAATCCTGGAGATAATAGAAGGTATCAGATAGATTATATAATGGTAAGACAGAGATTTAGGAACCAGGTTTTAAAGTGTAAGACGTTTCCAGGGGCAGATGTGGACTCTGACCACAATCTATTAGTTATGAACTGTAGAGTAAAACTGAAGAAACTGCAAAAAGGTGGGAATTTAAGGAGATGGGACCTGGATAAACTGAAAGAACCAAAGGTTATACAGAGTTTCAGGGAGAGTATAAGGGAACAATTGACAGGAATGGGGGAAAGAAATACAATATAAGAAGAATGGGTAGCTTCGAGGGATGAAGTAGTGAAGGCAGTAGAGGATCAAGTAGGTAAAAAGACGAGGGCTAGTAGAAATCCCTGGGTAACGGAAGCAACATTGAATTTAATTGATGAAAGGAGAAAATATAAAAATGCAGTAAATGAAGCAGGCAAAAAGGAATACAAACGTCTCAAAAATGAGATCGACAGGAAGTGCAAAATGGATAAGCAGGGATGGATAGAGGACAAATGTAGAGGCTTATCTCACTAGGGGCAAGATAGATACTGCCTACAGGAAAATTAAAGAGACCCTGGGAGAAAAGAGAGCCACTTGTATGAATATCAAGAGCTCAGATGGAAACCCAGTTCTAAGCAAAGAGGGGAAAGCAGAAAGGTGGAAGGAGTATATAGAGGGTCTATACAGGGGCGATGTACTTGAGAACAATATTATGGAAATGTAAGAGGATGTAGATGAAGATTAAATTGGAGATAGGATGCTGCGTGAAGAGTTTGACAGAGCACTGAAAGACCTGAGTCGAAACAAGGCCCCGGGAGTCGATAATGTTCCATTAGAACTACTGTCGGCCTTGGGAGAGCCAGTCCTGACAAAACTCTACCATCTTGTGAGCAAGATGTATGAGACAGGCGAAATACCCTCAGACTTCAAGAAGAATATATTAATTCCAATCCCAAAGAAAGCAGGTGTTGACAGATGTGAAAATTACCGAACTATCAGTCTAATAAGTCACAGCTACAAAATACTAACACGAATTCTTTACAGACGAATGGAAAAACTGGTAGAAGCCAACCTCAGGGAAGATCAGATTGGATTCCATAGAAATGTTGGAACACGTGAGGCAATACTGACCTTACGACTTATCTTAGAAGAAAGATTAAGGAAAAGCGAACCTATGTTTCTAGCATTTGCAGACTTAGAGAAAGCTTTTGACAATGTTGACTGAAATACTCTCTTTCAAATTCTAAAGGTGGCAGGGGTAACATACAGGGAGCAAAAGGCTGTTTACAATTTGTACAGAAACCAGATGGCAGTTATAAGGGTAGAGGGGCACGGAAGGGCAGCAATGGTTGTGAAGGTAGTGAAACAGGGTTGTAGCCTCTCCCCAATGTTATTCAATCTGTATATTGAGCAAGCAGTAAAGGAAACAATAGAAAAATTTGGAGTCGGTATTAAAATCCATGGAGAAGAAATAAAAACTTTGAGGTTCACCGATGACATTGTAATTCTGTCAGAGACAGCAAAGGACTTGGAAGAGCAGTTGAATGGAATGGACAGTGTCTTGAAAGAAGGATATAAGATGAACATCAACAAAAGCAAAACGAGGATAATGGAATGTAGTCGAATTAAGTTGGGTGATGCTGAGGGAATTAGATTAGGAAATGAGACATTTAAAGTAGTAAAAGAGTTTTGCTATTTGGGGAGCAAAATAACTGACGATGGTTGAAGTAGAGAGTATATAAAATGTAGACTGGCAATTGCAAGGAAAGCGTTTCTGAAGAAGAGAAATTTGTTCAAAATGGTTCAAATGGCTCTGAGAACATTTGGGACTTAACATCTGAGGTCATCAGTCCCCTAGACATAGAACTACTTAAACCTAGCTAACCTAAGGACATCACACACATCCATGCCCGAGGCAGGATTCGAACCTGCGACCATAGCGGTCGCACGGTTCCAGACTGAAGCGCCTAGAACCGCTCGGCCACATCAACCAGCAGAAATTTGTTAACATCGAGTATAGATTTAAGTGTCAGGAAGTTGTTTCTGAAAGTATTTGTATGAAACATGGAAGATAAATAGTTTGGACAAGAAGAGAATAGAAGGTTTTGAAATGTGGTGCTACAGAAGAATGCTGAAGATTAGATGGGTAGATCACATAACTAATGAGGAGGTATTGAACAGAATTGGGGAGAAGAGGAGTTTGTGGCGCAACTTGACAAGAAGAAGGCATCGGTTGGTAGCATATGTTCTGAGGCATCAGGGGATCACAAATTTAGCATTGGAGGGCAGCATGAATGGTAAAAATCGTAGAGGGAGACCAAGAGATGAATACACTAAGAAGATTCAGAAGGATGTAGGTTGCAGTAAGTACTGGGAGATGAAGAAGCTTGCACTGGATAGAGTAGCATGGAGAGCTGCATCAAACCAGTCTCAGGACTGAATACCACAACAACAACAAGGAGCAGTCTAATCTATCTCACATAATGAGCAGTTCTTCCTGTCTTAATAAAGTTTTCCCCAACCCACTCATATGCTGAGCTTATTATGTATGGAAACTTCTGTTAAAGTGATTAGTGAAGCAAAATGAGTCAGCACTCATCAGAGAAACAAAAAATTGTCACTTGCACAGCACAAGTCATAACACTCACCAAATGCTGTTTTGTAACAAAACTGTTATTAAAGTGGCACAAAATTATGACAATACTGTACTGGAAAAACACATAAAACCACCATAGCATGACAACAACACAACTGCAGAGTAGCCAAAGAAGTTTCTATAATGACAAGTGATAAAATTCAAGGATTATTGGCACATATATCAGGTGTTTTTCCTAAGTGTTGTCAGGCACATTTTCTCTGGTGCTGATGAAGATATTTGTAATTTTACTTTTGCATCTTCCTTTTCACACTTTTTTTCAGAGTGAATTCTGCAAGGTTTGCACTTCACTGCTGCGCAGAACCAGTATCAAATACTTCACTGATCGTAAGCCTATTCTAGATGTTCATCACTAAATAACGAAACTCTTTAAAATATAGCACTCTCAAATCCTAGGGTATTAAAGGGTTGTGACAAGAGCAGGCTGGGTGTTCATTGGAGATGGAATAAAAAAGGTTGAATGGCTTCTGTGATTTTCAGTGATTGTTTTCTTAATGAACTGAATAGAGAACTAAAGGCCTACTGTGAGAAAAAAATATTCTCCTCCTTGATAATGTTCACAGCCACTCACTATACATTATTGAACCAAATAGTGAAAACACTGCAACACTGCAACCAATGAACACCGTAGTTTTTTGTAGTAGAAGAATGTAATTTGAATTACGAACTCACCATCAAGATTTTCTAGTGACAGTTTAATATTGTGATGGCAATTGATGTTACTAGATATGCATGGACTGATGTCACTTGAAAATGCAAGAATGGTGTGTGGTGAAAACAATGCCATACCACTGCTAGAAAAATTGGAAATAAGTTATATCACCATTGCAACAAGAGAAAGTGTGGATATGGCATGCTAGATGGGATTCAATGATGTCAATTAAGAGAATACGTGTGACCACTTAAACTTTCATTCCAGGTTCTGAGCAATGAAGATTTGTGTTTTCATTGAGGACAATAATAAAGAAGGAATAGAAATTGAGGAAGTTCAATATGTTATTTAGCTGACAGTGAAGGAAACAGCCAAGGCTTTCAAAACTGACTAGAGCACCATTGGATTCCTTCAATGTAGATGAACCAGAGGTTATTTAGAATGTAGACGGATTTAATGAAAATAATTTTAGTGTATTACTGTGTGTTTCAGTGTTCAATTATAAAGTGTATAATTTTACATTCAGATGCATCTTGGAAAGATGATAAAAGATTTTTTTGGTAAAAATGCTTAGAAAAAATTTGCTATTTTAAACTTAATATGTCAGTAAGTACCTAATCCACTGTTTTATGTATGAAATGACTCTCAATTCACATGACTTTGCCATGTGCGGCAATTTTGTGGGATGTAACTGTCATGTATAATGAGATTTACCTGTATACGATGAAGTAGATGCAGTATTAAGTTTCTTCAACATATGTAAGTTTTCAGAATAGAAGTTGAGAACTTATCAACAGCTGTGATTTTTTTTCAGTAGTCAGTATAACCAAATAAGAATTTGAAAGCTATACATGAAGCCACATATTTTGCTTCCATTGAAGAAAGAGCTGTAATTTACTTTTGCACTTAATTTGTTTTCCATGGAACTTGACAAGAATGCCACTTAGTGATTGTCTTGTGCCTCTGTCACCATCATGATCAGCATTCCTGTAAGCTTCTATTTAACAGGCTTCATTCTTATCAAACTTTATGCAATCTGGTATCCTTTCTGCTAATCGACCTTTTCTGCAGCTGTGTGAAAACACTCACCCAACTGTTCATTAAATTTAGTTGTTGCATCAGTAGAGCCTTTAGCCAATCCATCATCTCTGTAAAACAGAAGTACTAGGATTTAATCATAGTACATATGTAGATCTGAATATTTCTCCCATAAATTATATTCAATAAGAAATTTAATCAGACAGCAGCATTTTCAGGCTTAATTTAAACCGTACAAGCTCTTCAGTAATTTACATACACCTCCTGTACCATCATCAAAGCCTTCTTGTTGATACATGTAAATTTCCTTCTCCAAAATACATTTGATAAATGTTGCCCTTACATCAAATTGGCTTATACACTTATCATGTTAAATTTCAATCCTCAACAGAGCTCTCATCATTTCAGATCTTACATGTGGTTAAATTTGTCAACATAATCTATACCGAAAAATTTAATTTTGCTACCAGTGAAGCCTTATATCAGATCCCTTCATAATTTTCATTTAATTTTGTTGCAAAAACCCATTATTTTCAATTGCCTTACTTATTTTAGTTTAGTAAACTAGTTTCCATGTTCCATTCTTATTCAGAGAACTCTCTTCCTCCTCCATTGCTTTCGTCTATTCTTCAGAATTTTCTGGTTGCACTGCCTCTTTGTAGTCACAAAGAAGCATCACTCTTGGTTGATGGACCAAATCTTCACAGTAACATTATGATTTCACCAAAGTTTGCTATTTACATAAATTATGTCTTCATTTCTTGCTTCCAGTTTCCTTCCAACTTTCCCTCAGCAGCATACTAATCATTGCTAGTTCTTTCATCACACAGATACATCTTAGATCTTAGTTCGTTAAACATCCTCTTCAAACTCAAAATTTTCACATTACATTTAGTTTCTGTAACATCTTCCATTTGATTTACATCTGACATATGAACCACTGTTTTAGTCCCTTAAGTATGTGGTTTCTGTAATTGTTTACAATTTAATTTTATATCTTTGCAGACACCCCCCTCCCCTCCACTCCACACACACACACACACACACACACACACACACACACACACACACACACACACACATTTTTCTTTTCTTTTCTTTTTTTCCAGGAAAATAAACATGATGTCCACAATCACCATAACCAACTGTACTGTAGGTTTAACACTAAGCTTCTTCTGTTTTTTGTGGGACTCCAAGAATAGCATTCCTTTCCAAACACCACCAATTTATCAAAGTGGCCTTCATTCTCCAAAAATATCTCAATTGGAGTTTTACGTATAATTTTTTGGGAACCTTTCTGATTCAGAGGGTATATTTCAGCCAGAATTTTGTCACACCGCAGTGCTTTTGGCAGGTATTCAGCAGAGCATACCCAAGAATCTGCCATCTCACAAAGTATTCTATTCTCCTGCTTAGTAACTGCATTCTGCTGAGAAGTATATGGTGCAGTAATTGAATGTTTCATTCAATTGAGTCAGAAAACTTACATCTTACTGTACATCTTTATTATGGAACTTTACTTAATTATTTCACATTAACATCACTTTGAATCTTTATCATTATAATAAACAGTAATAACTTACCTTTAATTTCATATTTGTGTTGCAAAAGGTTTGATACCCAAAACTGGAAAAATTGTCCTTAAGAATAGCAAACCATATAAATTATATTTTTCCATTGTAAATGTAAATGTAGTGTGACTAGGGCCTCCCTCGGGTAGACCATTCGCCGGGTGAAAGTCTTTCGATTTGACGATTTACAATACAAACATGTGTAGGACTTTCTTTCTTTCTTGGCTTTCACCGTGCATGTATCAGTTGTTGGGCCAACTTGTATCTTTGCAAGAACTGACCAGCTTGTCATTTGATGAAATGTGCAAGCTTCTCTCAACTTATTACTGTGACAGAATGTGTGTCATTGCAACATGTGTAGAATTTTACCATTGTCAGAAACACTCAAACCAATTTTACAAAGCCCGGACTGCAGAATTACATGGGTTGAGATGTTGTTGTAAATTTGTCACTAGTACTCCTTCACAAATCCTCTGACAATCACATGGTGCCTGATGTTATTATTTATCTGGCCCTGGGTATGGATAACCATGAAAAAGTACTTCAGTGTGAGAATGCAACACTTACAGATGAGCGCAATATAGCACAGTCCTCTGAAGTGTCATGGGCCACAGTTGACCACATTGCTGCATGGGAGGAGGTGTTGGAAGTTTCTCAGTCAACCCCTGTTTGGCGTGCTGCAAGTGTTCAGGGAAGCCATTGCACCAGCACAACCTTCAACACAGCATCGCATGGGGCAGCGAAGGTCACAGCCACAACAGCTAGAGACTGCATCACAACAGAGGCCACATACCCCCTTCCTTCTTGCTTGTACTGCTTCATCCAACACAAGCATGCTGTGTGTGTTAAGCATTGGGTTGTTTGCAACAGGTCACATTGCATCATTGTGTAACTCTCTTCAAATATGTCAAATATGAGATAAATTTTGTGTCAGATCAAGTTCTGTATGAGCAACTGGTGTTCCTCTTTCTCAGTTTCCATCTCTGTTTTCCACTGGGCTCAGCTGTGTTACCAGTACCCAGGCTCACATTACCGCGAAAGACTTCGCCCGCCCTCATATTTTGGATGGTGCAGGTGCCTGTCACATTGCATGACTCTGTCAAGGATATAATCTTACCTTTCCACACATCACCAGTAAATTTTCAGTCTCTTTACTCATTTCAAAAGCTTCGAGAGGTGTAAGATGTACAAAATACTTTTTTTTTTACTTATCTTCATTATCTCATTGTTGGCTGCAGTACATCTAGGGGCATATTCTTGAGGCTGAAATTTGTCACTTATGGTGGTTCCAGATGACTAGATACATATTAAGAATGCCTGTTGTATGATTTCTGATTACACCTGTATTTTTTTATTTTTTTTATGTCACATTTTTCTATATCACACCAACTTTACAGTCTCCACATCCATAAAACCAACAATTACATTGTTACTGCCAAAATTAAAAACACGTCTGTTTCCATCAGAGGCATGCCCACTACTCTCTACTCATTCTGTGATAAGATATTCCAAAGAATTTACAAAACAAGAGTTTACAAACTTCATTGACAAAAGAAGAATCTTCACTAAGTTATATCATTATTTCATAAATGAATCCAGAAATAAATTTAATAATTAGCATCAGATTGCATAAATAATAATGGGAATTTTAAGTTTGCTAGATATTTCATAATTTCAAATATTTCTAAAAGACGAGTTATTTTAATCATGTATACAGAGTTAGTACTTATTGATTGTAATAATTTAATTTGATTTTATACATTTTAGCCTGAAATATAATGCATCATACACAAAATTATATGAAATTCTTTTAGTTACACATCTGAGATAATTTTAGCCTATACAAGATTCAAAATTATTCCTGGTATCAGCTATTTCTATAAGGAAAGGTAATGTTAGAGGAGGGTGTCCCATTACAAGGCTGAAGTAGACCATCTGATGTCACTCATTGTCATTCAGCCTATTTCTTCCAGTGCATGGGCTACACCACTGGCCATCGTTAAGAAGTTGATGGGTAAGCTACGCATCTGTGGTGACTTCAGTGTTCCGATTAATATACACTCCATGATAGATACATACCCTCTGCCCCACCCTGATGAGTTGCTTGCAAAATTATCATGTGGCCACTACTTTTCCAAGATTCATTTGTTGGAAATGTATCTTCAGCTCCTCTTGGATGAGGCCACTAGGCACCTTCTCATTGTCAATACACCTTTTGGCCTATACCTTTATCAACACTTGCCTTTGGTGTCACTAGTGCACCTGCAATTTTTCAACCTTTTTTAGAACACATGACAGCCTCTGTGCCCAGCTGCATCAATTACCTCAACATATTGTTGTTTTGGGTTCTTCCACTGAACACCACCTTCAAAATCTCTGATCATTGTTTTTCTGAACACTTGCACCTGCTTTTGCATAAAAAATGTACCTTTTTTTTGGTTCCCTGGCTTGTGACCAAGTGTTTACTTAAATCTAAGCTTTGATCTGCCAAGTGTCTGGTCACTTCAGATGGGTCAGCATCTTGCATTGGCCACAGATGCCTCTCAGCATGGTCTTGGCACAGTATCAGCAAACAAATACGTGAATGGGTCTGAACAACCAATTGCTTGTGCATTTAAGACTTCAACTCCCATTCAGCAGTGGCATTCTCAGATTGAAAAGAAGGCTTTAGTGACTGTGTTCACCCTCAAGAAATTTCACGTCTTCTTGTATTGTTCTAAGTTCTATTTAATCACAGATCACAAGCCGTTGGTTGCTCTTTTTAACCTTTTGGCTTTCATGCTGGACAAGGCAGTACATTGTTTGCTGTGGTCGGCTCTCTTCCTCTCCCATTATCATTATCAGATCCATCACCAGCAAACACACAGGAAGTCAAAGCCATTGCACCTCACCTTCTTATTGGGCTGGACATGGCATTCAGTCACGATACGCTGCTTTGTTTCTATTTGGATATTGAGAACCAGAAAATGGTCAATGGTTTTCCCATCACTAGTGCCGTGATAGCATTGGCCATCACCACAGATCCTGTACTTAGTTGGGTCCTCTCTTTTGAGCAGCACAATTGGCTGGGAAAACTCCTGGGCCATAATTCGGATCCCTTGTGTAATTGATTCTCCCTCCAGCACCACATTTCTGAGTTTGACAGGGTTCTTTTGTTAGATACAGAGGATGCTGCACCCTGGGTTGTGATTCCTGCTTCCTTATTCCATAATGTACTGTGTCTTCTGCATGTTGGTCATTGGGGGACTTCTCCCACCAAAGCTTGGCCCATGAGCCTGTGTATTTGCTGGGCATAGGTGGGGGCATTTCATGGTTTATTCCCACTTGCACTCACTGTGTTCAGCAACATTTGGCCTGTAGGCATCTTTATCTCCGGGCTGATGCCACAGTGCTTGTCAGAGGGCCTACATGTCAATTTTGCTGGACCCTTCCTATATCACTATTGACTCATTGTACTTTGATGCCTATTCCAAGTTTCTCTTCATGGCACGTTGTCCATCCATGTCTATGGTGGCCGCTATTTTGGCCCTTTCTAAAATTTTCACAATTGTGGTTCTGTATACCGTGGTTACAATTACAGCCCCCAGTTTGTTTCTCTGGAATGTGTATCTTTTTGTCAAGCTAGTGGTGTTCGCCAACTCACAACTCCACTATTTCATTCTCAACCTAATGGTGAGGCCAAATGCATGGTTCAGACATTTAAAACTCAGATGCAGACGTTTGTGTCCAGCAGGTCCCCTGAAGCTGCTTCAGAACATTTTTTGAGTTCGTACCATTTCACTCCGGTGGGGGAAAAGAACCTGGTGGAGCTACTACATGGACACCAGCCTCAGACTCTTCTTCACTTGTTCCATCCACTGCCACATCTGCTGGCATCATCAGCTCTGTGACGGTTCTGGCCAAGTGCACCTGTCTAGGCTCGTGGTTTTGTGCACCAACTGAACTGGATTCCTGGCATCACCAAGCATCACCAGGCCTGGTGCCTAAGCATTTTCTTCACTCCTGACAGGAGAACATCCTATCACTTTGACCAGCTGTGGCCACACGTGGCGGCATCTGTTCTGGAGGGCTGATGGCCTCCCCTGCCCCCACCGATGCCCGTTCATGTGTCGCATATGGTCCGGTTTGCGCTGCAGTGGGGGTCGCTGCCTGGCACATCACTGTCTGGGGTTCCTGCTTCTGCCCCCAACTCCTCACCTTCCAACACCAGTGCAACCCACCTGCACCTGACACCATTGCCACCACCTCCATTGCTGGATGCTTAGCAGCTGTTGTCTCCATCACCCATGCTTACAGCTCTGCTGCCAACCACTGACCTCAATGAGGGCATTGCTATGGAGATGCCCTCATGAGAGGGGGAGAGGGGGGATAGTGTACCAACCAACCCCCCCCCCCCCCAATCACTTTTTGCCTCTACTTGCTGGTGACTGCCTGCCACTTGCTGCAGCAGCTGCTGTTTTTGGGAGATGAAATGGATGTCAGCACCATCATTGGTGTTTTCTGTGATTCATAATCTCAGAGCCTTGTGAGATCAATGCTTTTTTCACAGTATCAGTGCTTTTTTAGTAGCAGTGCCTTTTTTCTGTACTATGTACTATTTCTCTGTCATGTCTTTTTCTGTGCCTAGAGATTTTATGTACGAATGTCATTTTCCCACCCTATAACAGGGATGTACCTTCACCCATGACATCCACAATTTCAGAGATCACACATCCTTAATGTTCACAGGTTTGTGTGTGTGTGTGTGTGTGTGTGTGTGTGTGTGTGTGTGTGTGTGTGTGTGTGAATCCTGTGTGGTGTGTCTCTCTTTACTGATGAAGGCTGTGCTGAAAGCTATATGTGACTGTCCTTTAATCATGCCTGTCTGTAATTTGATGTGTCTTCTCTACGGTAAGTAGCACTCTATCCCGAGCGGTCTAAGGCGCTGCAGTCATGGACTGTGCGGCTGGTCCCGGCGGAGGTTCGAGTCCTCGCTTGGGCATGGGTGTGTGTGTTTGTCATTAGGATAATTTAGGTTAAGTAGTGTGTAAGCTTAGGGACTGATGACCTTAGCAGTTAAGTCCCATAAGATTAAAGAAAAAAAAACCGCTCTATCTTTTCCTACATTGTTGATATTCCTACCTGGAGTCTCCACAGTGTGATCTGAACAAATAAAAGTATGTTATTGTGAATTGTGAATTGTGTTTTATTCATCTCATGATGTACATTTGCAATCCATTTGGTTTGCTTATGGGAGACATGTCAAAAATTTATAAAACAATTACAATGATTTTTACATTAATAAATAATAGCACTATAATAAATAACAGTACTATAAGGATAACACATTGTACCCACCTCAAATTTCCAGTTTGTCGTGCATGAATTCATCCACTGAGTAATAACACTTCAGTGTCAGTACCTCATATAGTTTTCTTTTAAGTGAACCTAAATTCATCTGCATCAACTTGTTCCCTTTTAATTTATTACAAATTATCATTCCCATGTATTGAGGTACTGGGCATACAGTCTGAGGCAGTGGGTGGGGAGCATAAAATTTTCTTTGTTTCTGGTATCATGTGAATGGGCAAAATGGTTTCCCTCAAATAATTCATGTCTGGTGTGCAAAAATATAATAATCTCATATATGTATAAGGATGGCAGAGTTAATATTTTAAGTTTTCTAAATAATGGTCTACATGATTCTTTGTGATTTGCAGTGCACATATCTCGTATGATTTTTTTCTGTATTTTTAGTATCCGCACTATGCTTGTTGAGTTACCCCAAAAAACAATACCATACCTAATAATTGATTCAAAGTGGCTTTTATATGGTACTTTTGATGTGTCCATGTCAGTTGCAGTTGACAATATTTGCATTGCAAATGCAAAGCTGCATAGTTTGTTTGCCAGGTATTCAATGTGTGCCTGCCAACTCAAATTTTTATCTACATTTAAACCTAAGAATTTGACTGAGTCAACTTCTTCTATACCTTGGTTGTTGTGTACAACCTTAATCTGCTCACATTTTGACTGTTTGGTTCTGAACTGCATCATGTGAGTCTTAGATATGTTATAAGACAAAAAGCAAAATGTGCTTGCCCTTTACAAACAACTCTAATGTTGGTACCATAGTGTGTTCAAGGCATACTGCAAATGATAATACAGTCATCAAAGCACACACATTGAAAGAAAAAGACACTCATATTAGGTAACAAAATAAAGACAACTAGGGATATAATGAAGTAGGTGACCGGTAGATCGAGAGATAAAATTGTGAATCCCACAACAAACAGAATGGAGAAAAGTTGCTGTATTAACCAACAGAGGGCATTGCTGTAGCCGGAGACAGTCTAATGCGGATACCTTTAAAATAATTATGCTACACAATGAACAATGGACTCTTTGAAAACAAATGTAGAGAGAAAAAGATTTTTGTGTCTTATATAAATTATGAAAATGGTGTGATATGCAACTGTCTTTTGAGTCTTTTATGAATGTTTTTATTACTGTAAGAGATAGACTAGAAAAGAATTTAATCAGCAGAACTGCCCAGACTGAAAAATGTAATTTTAATTGCATAGTTACCAAAATATTTTATACCAGATTCAATTTTAATGGGCAATAAATGTTTCATTTGATTTGCATCACTGTTCAAACCCTGGTAATTAATGTCATTATAGTAGTATGAAGATTGAAATCTAAGTTTGTGCTCCAGTGTATCAGCAGCCACACAAGATATGTAATGGTGGTGGTGGGGGGGGGGGGGGCAGGAGGAGGAATAAAGTAAGTATTAGTGCGGCCTTTCCCATGTCTGGACAACCGGTGCCATGTTGACTGTCTGTAGCATACATAGCATTTTATTTATTTATCTATTCATAACACACAATTTTACATGCATGGCATCATTAAAAATGTATAATTTTTTTACGGTTACAAATATTTTACATCTTACAATTACTGTACTGGTCCCTAGTGGTGGATTTTTTCTTATGTTGTTATTTGTGTTAAATCCAAATTATATATACATGCTTTCTTTACCAGTCATGACTGAACACCACACACACACACATACATCTGGCTGATCTGTTTGTGTGAGCTGCATTTGCATGAGTGTGTGTGTTTATGTGTTGCCTATTTCAGAAGAACGCCTTCTGGCTGAAAGCTCCTATGTTTAGTAGTCTTTTTGTTGTTCCTGTCTGTGACCCAATATATGCAATGTATACTGAGTAGCAATCTGTCCTTTTCATAATGTCATTTACAGTTTTTCACAAAATATATATATAACAGATGAAACAGTATTTTTTGTCCTGCTGCGGTCACTATTGAAGAATTCTTCAGTACAATATAATGTGTACTATTTCAGGTCCTGTGCAATTTTCTTTTGAATGGTCCTGGTGAAAGGGATTGTACTTCTCGAGGCAATGAGTTGAACATTTTTAAAGTAACCTCGGGAAAGCTATCTTGCATTCCAAAATGTTGACAGCTTCATATATCAATGTTCTTCTTGTTGTGGGTGCATGATTACGTATGTCTTGCCTCATGCTGAAAACCCCTTGGCTTTCTTTTACACTGATGAGGCATAAAAACATCTACTGGCTGAAGATTGTCATTATCCCTAACTGTGTGAATATAGGCTTCCAGTGCTCTAGTCTTTTGCTTAATGCAGTGATTCTGACTGCTTTCTTTTGTAGCATTAATACCTCTTCCAGCCTGGAGCATGTACCCATAACAACAGGCCATAATTTGTGTGGCTATGAAACAGTGTGTAATACACTGTTATAAGGTATGGGTCATTTAGTACACCTTTTAATCTCCTCAGAAGGTATATTACATGGGAGAGGTTGGAGCACACATACACTCTGTGCTCATTCATTGATAGTTTGCTGTCAGTCATAAACCCCAACAGTTCGACAGCCTCCATATTACATGGTATCCAACATTGCTAAGGCTGCATATCAGATTTTTTTTCATTCATTTTCATTTTATTGTTGATGAACATCTCTTTGATCTTTTCGAAGAGCACATTTACTGCTTTGCAGAACTTGAGCAGCCGCTTTTCCTTTTGCAAAAAAGGGTCATTAGAAAACTGTAATATGTGGTTTTTGCAGTCCAAATTGTTGACATAAAAAAAGGAACAGGAGAGGTTCTATGATGGGGCCCTGGGTGAGCCATGCTCCAGTGTTTGTTCTTGGAAGATTGTACCATGGAGTCATTTGGTTTTCAAGATAGGAGTGAAGAGTAGCCAGCACAACATCTCCAGTATGATAACTCTTTAATTTACTAAGCAATATTTTGTGCAAGAAGCAGTCAAATGCCTTGCTTAGTTCACAGAGTGTCATGCCACACTTTCCATGTCTTCAAATCCTTTCCTTATCTACCTAATTAAGTCAATTACCGCTGTAACTATTGACTTTCCCTTTGAAAACCATGATGCAAGTCCCGAAAAGGTTAATTGTCTTTTAAATAATTTTGTAGCTGGTGTTTCATCACAGAAATCATAATTTTAGCTAGGGCGGCTATTACAGAAGTTAGTCTGACACTGGACACTTCACATCCCCTTCTGCGAAGACACCAAAGGGTAAATATTTGTTGATTACTCTGGCCAGTAGTTGAAAAAGTGCTGGAGTAATCTTATTCAGGACTGCACACAACATGCCATAGATATCTGCAGTCTCTGAATGTTTATGTGTATTCACTATTTTTACAATGTCCTTAGGTTGCATTTCCTCTCAGTTTTTAATAGTGCAATAGATTACTTTTTTTTACTAACTGTGGGATCTAATCTTGAGTTTGAAATTTCATTTTCATATTTTTTACTATACTGATGAAGTACTGATTGAAAGCATCAGGGCTATAGGAATATAAGGCAGAGGTAAGCTTCTTCATGCGCTCATTTACTGCATTCCAAGCTGCTTTACACAGATTATGAGCCTGTTTAATGAACTTCTCATTGTATTTCTTCTTTTCATCCCCCACTCCGTTTCTGTAAACCCTTTTAGCTCTTAAGTAGTTACAATGAAGCAGGTATTTAGTAGGTAGATCTAAAGCTGCATTCACGTATTCCTTAATATTAATACAATGCTTTTTAATTTATCTAGCTCAGGTGTATACCACATCATCACTTTAACAGGTTTCTTCCTTCCTTGTAATATCCCTGCAGGATACTTAATGAGGATTATTAGGAACATGTCATAAAAATTTGTTTTCAAGGTTTGGAACATACGGTCAAATGAGACACCGGCCCCCATTTCTGCAGTTTTCTGCTGCCAATCCACACCTCACAGTGCTGCTTTAAAATCATTTTATCTATCTTCTTTAATAACCTTTCTACTGAATTTGTAGCTTAGGTGCCATATGCTTGATTGTAATTTACTCTTACTCTTCTTGATTGGTTCAACTGCACTGATATTGTAATCCAAAATGTTTAGGTTGATGATAATTGTATCTAGAGATTCCCTTGGTGGGAATTTGTTTACCACAAGGAGCCCATAGCTGTTTATTAAGTTCATGAAGACTCTCTCTTTAGTACTTCCATCACCTATATGCATGGTGAAGTCACCACACAATGCAATTTTAAATTTAAGGCGTGTAACATAAGACAAACAGTTCTCCATCCATACAGTAAAGTTTCAAAAATTATCACATGGTGGCTGGTAAACACAGATAACAATGAGAGCAATATAGTTAACACTAGTAAAGCCAGTTCGAGATCTAAGTCTGTGCAAAAGTTTTTTGAATTAATTTCCTATGGACTAAGATTTTTGTTTGCAATCACAGATACACAACCATGAATCACAGTAGCTTGATACCATGCATTTACCATATCTAAATAATAAATAGACCTGTAATAGTCACCTTCTGCTTCAGCTAACCAATGCTTGCTGATACTTAAAACATCCGGTTCCACTTCTACTTCGTAACCATTTGAAAGTCTATTTTGTGCTTAAT